>NW_015554321.1:11784-55503 GCF_001515605.1 Sinocyclocheilus anshuiensis
TAGAAAGTTCAAAAGAACAGCATTTATTTGAAATATAAATATTTTGTAACATTATAAATGTCTTTACTGTCAGCATGTGATTATTTTAATACATCCTTGCTGAATAAAAGTATTAATAAAAAAATAAAAATAAAAATCTTGTTGATCCCAAACTTTCAAATGGTAGTATATCACAGTTTCTGCAAAAAAATATGAAGCATTTTGCAATTTTTAATATTCCAAAATATTACTATTTCAAATAAATGCTGTTCTTTTGAACTTTCTATTCATCAAAGAATCCTGAGAAGTAAACTGCATCAGTTTCCACAAAAATATTGGGCAGCACAACTGTTTTCAGCATTGATAATAATCAGAAATGTTTCTTGAGCAGCAAATCAGCATATTAGAATGATTTCTCTATCCCATCAAACATTCCCACTGAGCCGTGCTTAGCGATGTATTTAACTATCAACTCTGCCATTTTCACAATCTTATTGAATTGTGTTCAGCAATTCAATAGGCTTCTTTTCCTTCACTGACTGAACATTATCTAGTTACTTTAAGATACCTGTTAGTCTAATTATTCACAGCTCCTGTGCTTTGGCCGCAAATGAATAAAACAGCCACACTACGTCGGGCTTCTAAACCAATTTTTTCACTTCTCCGGACACGGCCACACTCTGTCGGGCCTTACACTTCAGTTCACTAAACTGGTAAAAATGTAACACTGTCACAGTACGTTGGACACAACCACACTACTTCGGGTTTTATGTTATATTTTTAAACCAGTTTACTTAGCCACAGTACGTCGGGCAAATCAACACAAAAACTTATGACCACACTGCGTCGGGTCAATTCAGTTACTTTAGAATTTCATAAGAATTATCACAACGCACTCCGTTTCAATTACTTTAGAAACGTACAACTCTGTTTCAATTACTTTAGAAACAATAGGTCTAATACAACTCTGCTACCACACTACGTCGGGCTGATTCAATTACTTTAGAATCTTAACAGAATTATAAGAGACCAACACCAAGTTTCAGTTATTTTAGAAACTTTAAACTTAAGCACTTTGCTTCATTTACTTTAGAAACAACGATTCCAATACAGCTCTGCCACCACACTGCGTCGGGCTGATTCAATTACTTTAGAATCTTAACAAAATTATAAGAGACCAACACCAAGTGGTTCAACGGAGTCGGAATGAACCACGAACATCCTAAGCTCAATCATTTTATACTCTATTACGTTCATCTTCCCGCTTCATCTTTCCGCATGTAAATGAAGTTTCGTCTTAAATGTACAGTAAATTGCGGATAACAATGAAAGTGATAGCCTTCCGTTCCCACATCTTTGTTAGTCTTTCAGGTGGAAACAACCAAATGTTAAGGTGCAATTATATTCAAGTACCCTTTTGGTCATCAGATGGTTCTTGATGGCCTACTGCCGCTCCCACGTTATAGGTGTCGAAGTAACGTTCAGGAGATACTATTTACATATTATTGAGATCGGAAAGAATTATCTCTATGATAATTAAGCTTTTTGTAGAGAAAGGAAAATAGTTTACTTGGAGTGGAAGTTTGGTCGAGGCAGACTATAATTTCTTACAATATTGAGATCTATGAGCACAGTTAGAGCCACTTTTGAGATCTTTTGTAATTCTTTTTTCACAATATCTCATAAAAAAATGATTTCAAGACACATATTCCAGTATAACGACTACACTGAGGTTTGCGCCAACTAATGTTGTGAAATGTTTAGTCTTAATAACTCCTCAATCCTGCGTCACTGCAGTGTGACTCACTGCTGATTTTGTCTTTTATTTTAATTACTCATACTGCTGTATACGTGAAGTCTAGCAGTCTTGACATGGTTTTATACTGACGGATTTATTTTAGTCTTTGCTGAGAGGGACGGTTTGCCGTCAGTAATAGATGGTGACAGCAGACACTTCTTCTTCACAGGCTTCATGGTGAGGAGCATTTTCAAATACGGAGGTGAACATGATAAAGTTGCGGTTTGGTTTGGATTCTATACCTAGATTTAATGTAAAACTTGTGAGTGGATGTAAAATTATGTCATTCCTGTAAATAAAAGTATGAGATTAATTAAGGTTAAACAGGAGTAGTTAACTGCAGTGTGAAGTTTGTTGATAACTAATTGTCTTCATAGTTTTCCTCAACTACATACATAAATCTAGGGCTGTCATTTAGTCAATATTGATTTTATACAACAGTGAAATACAGTTAATGTGTTTTGCTCAGTTTCACACTTTCTAACTGTTGAGAATCTCTCAGCAACACACAGCAGTGTTTCATTACTGAATGAATCCATGGTTTTGAACAAATGGCGTGAGTCAATGATTCAGTCACTTGCTTGGTTTCTGAATGAATCAGCTGTTTGAATGAATCATGAGTCAGTGATTCAGTGACTCACTCATAAGGGCTTGCTTTGTTTCTGAATGAATCAGCCCTTTGAACTATTTGGTTGAGTGAATTATTCAATGACTCACTCATTAAAACAGTGCTGCTTTTTAGTTAGATATTTAGAGTGTCATTTAATTTTTTTTTATCATTTCATATTTCAGTAGGCTGTTCATAAAAAAAAACATTAAATCTGTGTGTGTTGCATGTTCAAACCTTAAAATCACTCATATTAACAGGTTAATAATATATTTTCCAGGAGTATATAATGAATTTGGACTTTTTAGAGAAATGCTTAATTGTTTTAATATCTTTTTTTAGTCAAGTTTAGATATTTAAACTTTAGTCATGATATTTAGTGATATTTAGTCAACTAAAGCTAGACTAAAACAATTCAGATGAGTAAAGCATGACTAAGTGGCATTTTAGTGTAAAGACTATGATTAAATGAAACCAAAATGTGCTGTGTAAATGAACATTGGTTTATTGTGGATACACTCTATGCGATGCATTCAGTCTAAATCCTCTAGGGTCGCTGACACACTTTTTGCATTTGTTCATCTCTCACTCTCAAAGAGCGCCGCTCTCCTCAGTCCCATGACACTTTCTTACAGATCACAACTCTAAAGACAAAACACACACACTTACGAGTGCTAAAGATCTGACTCTGAGAGACAATCTTGAGTAATGCATGTAAATATAAAATGTACTCATCCTTACGGCATTCCAACCCGGTATGTCTTTCTTTCTTTCTGTGTAATTGTGAAGTATTCTGAAGAATGTTCATAGAATATTGACTTTTATATTTTGATATTTGACTTTTATTATTCTTTTTATATTCTCGCTTAAAAAAATGTTAATTTAAGCTTTTTTTTTTTTTTTGGGGTAACACTTTACAATAAGGTTTCATTCATTAAAGGGTTAGTTCACCCAAAAATGAAAATTAGCCCATAAATTACTCACCCTCAAGTCATCCTAGGTGTATATGACTTTTAAAGACAAAACACACACACTTATGAGTGCTAAAGATCTGACTCTGAGAGACAATCTTGAGTAATGCATATAAATATAAAGTGTACTAATCCTTACGGCATTCCAACCGGTATGTCTTTCTTTCTTTCTGTGTAATTGTGAAGTATTCTGAAGAATGTTCATAGAATATTGACTTTTATATTTTGATATTTGACTTTTATTATTCTTTTTATATTCTCGCTTAAAAAAATGTTAATTTAAGCTTTTTTTTTTTTTTTGGGGTAACACTTTACAATAAGGTTTCATTCATTAAAGGGTTAGTTCACCCAAAAATGAAAATTAGCCCATAAATTACTCACCCTCAAGTCATCCTAGGTGTATATGACTTTCTTCTTTCAGACGAATCCAGTCGGAGTTATATTAAAAATTGTCTTTGATCTTTCAAGCTGTTTAATGCCACTCAGCGGGTGTTGCATGCATCAGTCCAAAAGAAGTTAAATAAAAAGCGGCTCATCCATAAAATAAAAGTGTCTCACACAGCTCTGGGGGGTGAACAAAGGCCTCCTGTAGCGAATCGATGCATTTTTGTAAGAAAAATATCCATATTCAAAACGTAATAATCACTTTAATGTAGCTTGTGCCAACAGCTGTACACGGAAGCAGTTCCGGGAGCATGACGTATGAGGTCAGCGTTGCTCAAACCAAAAATCAGACAATTTTTAATATAACTCCGACTGGATTCGTCTAAAAGAAGAAAGTCATATACACCTAGGATGACTTGAGGGTGAGTAATTTATGGGCTATTTTTCATTTTTGGGTGAACTAACCCTTTAACTAAATGAGTAATTATGAACTAATAATAAACAATGTTTCCATAGCCTTTATTAATCTTATTTAATGTTTATTTCAACATTTACTAATATGCTTCAAAATTAAAAGTTAGTTCTGTTAATATTAGTTGATGCACTGTGAACTTGCATCAACAAACAATCAAAAACTAGCTTTAACAATATTAACAAATACTTTAAAAATATTGCCCATTGTTAGTTTATGTTAGATATTGCATTAACTAATGAGATCCAACTGCAAAGTGTTACTGATATTTTAAAGTTAACAAACAATAAATCACTATTCCTATTAACTAGCATTAACCAATATTAATAAAACCTTTAAAAATACATTGATCATTGTTAGTTTGGTACTTCATCAACTAATGTCAACAAATGAGATCATATTGTAAAGTGTTACTTTTTTTTTTTCAAAGTTGTGTCTTCTAGAAGCTGCTGTTTGCATTGGTCCGCTAACAATATGATTGCGTAATGTAATGAAATGAAACCATGCAATTATGTAACATGATGCACATTGACTGTAAACAAAGCAAAATGTTTTTGACCGTAATTAATCAGATGCACATGCAGGCCTGTAGGGTTTGGGGTGAAGGGTGATCATGTGGAAGTGGAAAATAAACCATCAGCTTCTCAGTGGTCAATGACAAGAGACAGAAACAAAGCCACCGACGACCTGTTTAATTCAGCAGACCCGCTGTACACGACAAGAATCAATGTCCGACCTCTTTAAAAAGGCTTCTCATTTATTCTAGTGCTCATTTCCATTAACTTTACTGTGTGGTGGACAGAATTTACTAAATGTGCTTAGACATGCATTAACAAGACCAGCTCAAAAAGCTCATAACATTTATGCTTATGCTATACATACATTTTCTTTCAAATTCAGCATGTGCAACCTCTTTTACTTCCATCAGAAGACAACTTTGTTTCTTTAGAGTAACATATGCACTGATGATTGACTTATAATAAAACCAGGAATATTTATTAAGAAAGCAAATAGAGTCTGTTGTCAACTTTTAATAAGGATAATGTATTTTGTATGTTCAGCGAATCTCACTTCATGCATCTACATATTAAAGCAATAGATCACCCAAAAATGAACATTTGATGAAATGTGCTTGCCCTCAGGCCATCCAAGATGTAGATGAGTTTGTTTCTTCATCAGATTTGGAGAAATGTAGCATTGCATCACTTGCTCAGCAATGGATGCTCTGCAGTGAATGGGTGCTGATGTTAACTGATGGACTGGAGTGGTGTGGATTACTTGTGAATTATTGTGATGTTTTTATCAGCTGTTTTGTCTCTCATTCTAACGGCACCCATTCACTGCAGAGGATCCATTGCTGAGCAAGTGATGAAATTACACATTTCTCCAAATCTGATGAACAAACAAACCCATCTACATCTCAGATGGCCTGAGAGTGAGCCCATTTGCAGCAAATGTTCATTTTTGTCTGAACTAGTCAAGTCAAGTCAAACTTTATTTATAGAGCACAACTTTAACGCAACCATCGTTGATCCAAAGTGCTTTACAATAAAAGGTTAGATTAAAAGCAACAGAGATCAAAATAAAATAAAAAAAACAGAAAAGATACATTAAAATTAAAATATGTATATACACAAAAACATACATCAAAGGTACCGTACACAGCATCACTCAAATGCAAGGGTGTAAAAATGAGTCTTTAAATTTGATTTAAAAACTCAGAGCGATGGAGAGGCCCTGATAATGAGGGGTAAACTGTTCCAGAGTTTAGGGGCATCAACAGCGAAAGCTCGGTCAACTTTGGATTTACAGCGAGAACGAGGGACCGATAAAAGAAGCTGGTTACAAGATCTTAACGACCTAGAGGTTGTATATGGCTGAATAAGATTACAGATATAATCCGGGGCTGACTTTTGCAATGCCTTGTATACAAAAAGAAGGATCTTAAAATCAACTCTGAATATGCTCCCTCTTTTTTGTTCCTGTCAACAATCTGGCTGCTGCATTCTGAACCATCTGAAGCCGAGTGCATTGAGGAAGGCCTGGAAGGCCTCTTCCAGGCTGGAAGAGATTAATGCATGGATGACAATTTCGAGATCTTTTCGAGAGAGAAAATGTTTTACTTTCACGACAGATCTGAGGTGGAAGAAGCTACTCTTTACAACCATATTTATATGCTTGTCAAATTGTAGTAATGATTCGAAATAGAGCCCTAGATTTTTTACATGGTGTTGTAAGTTGTTACTAAAGGAACCTAACCTACTTGTACGAGTACTATTGAGTGCAGCGGGGCCTAGCAGAAGCACCTCAGTTTTGTCAGCGTTTAGTTGCAAAAAAATGATTAGCCATCCAAGTTCTCACTTCGTCAAAACATGATAAAAGATGTTGTAAAGAAAAGTCATTTTCAAGTTTGATTGGAAGGTAAAGTTGGAGGGCATCGGCGTAGCAATGATAGTTAATATTATATTTCTGGAGAAAGGAGCCTAGGGGAAGCATGTAGAGCGAGAACAATAAAGGGCCAAGAATAGAACCCTGTGGAACACCATAAGGAATGGGCGCAGAAGATGAGGTAAACGACCCGATATTTACTGAAAAAGTCCTACTCTTTAAATAAGAGGTGAACCACTGTAATGCCGTGCCTTGAACCCCTACTACACATTTGAGTTGATTCAAGAGGATGTCATGGTCAATAGTGTCGAAGGCTGCACTCAAATCTAACAGTATCAGAATGGCAGATGACCCCGAATCAATGGACAGCAAAAGATCATTCATAAATTTAAGCAAGGCCGACTCTGTACTTTGAAGTGCTCTAAAACCCGATTGGAACTTATCCAGAATGTTAAAAGCATCCAGGTAAGAAGTAAACTGTGAAGCACTGCTTTCTCTAAAACCTTAGAAATAAATGGGAGTTTAGAAATCGGCTGGTAGTTACTAAGAACAGATGGATCAAGGTGAGATCTTTTTAACAGGGGCTCTACAGAAGCATGTTTAAAAGGACTCTGGGAAAACCCTACTAGTCAAGGGCAGGGCAAATAGTGTCCAACACCTCTCTAAGCAATGAGGCACCAGGCACGACACAAGTGTTTTTTGCTAGTTTCAGCCAGATGCAGTAAACATTTTCACGTCCTGCGTCACGTTGTTTAAATAGCAAATGCATTTGCGCCCATTTATGCGCTCATGGGCGTGCTGGTCTGAAAACGAAGTGTGTTCAGGCCCATTGTTGGTGCGTTGCTATTTTGAGGCAACTGAAATAGACCGCGCCATTGACCAACTAAAACCTGGTCTAAAGTCAATGGCGCAGTAGTTTTTTTGGTATTTAAAGAGCGCGTTAGTATAGGCAGGTCCACAGCGCGCGTACACTCTGCTTATTACAAACACAGGGATGCGCAGCAGCACACAAACATGCCAAATATAAAAAATTAAAGGATTACAAGGTAAAATATTATTGTGTAGGCTACATAAATATAAAAATGCCTACATGTCATAATGGATAGTCATTGCATGTATCAGAATTAGGCTACCTATTTGCTCGTGCACGAGCAGCTCTGTTTCCTCTCTGGAGACGCATTCTGTCTTTGCGCTTGCAAATTCCGCTGTGTAGGCCTAAATAGCAAATCCGCCATGGCGCGAGTGCAACTGGCTCTTAAAGGGAATGGGAGATGAGACTCTGATTGGTTTATTGCCAATCAGGCCAATCAGTTTATTGCCCAAAGCACACCCATTACTCATTAAGAGAATAGGGACAACCCTTTTAGACCATGCACCGGGCGCGCTCACCATTTCTCCCATCGTTAAACTAGCAAAAGTGGATTTGGACATGCCCTAAGTGTACTGCGCCGTGCGCTTTAGACCTTCCGCTTAGATTGTTAAAATAGGGCCCATAAAATTGTTAACCATAGGTTTAGAGGGGCAGCAGACATGGATGTTAAAATCCCCCAGAACCAACGGTCTATCACAGCGTGACACTTGATTTGACAAAGTCTGAAAACTCATGAATAAACGTTGTACTAACTTTGGGAGGTCTGTAAACCAGGATGCAGATTAGAGGACCATTGAGATCGATATGCAAGAGTTGTGCCTCAAAACTAGAAAAGGCATCTACAGGCAGTAGTCGACATTTGAATGACTTCTTGAAAATTGTTGCTAGACCACCACCGAGCGAGCGATACCAAGAGCAACGCAGTGATTATATAGGCTGATGGGCAGCGGCGGCCCAACTTTAGGGTTTAGGTGATGCAGATCCAACGACGAATAAAAAGTCATATCATAAAAACCCCACAAGCCAGTAGGCAGCAAAGTTCCTTGAGACAGGAACTTTAACATTGTCCTTTAACATTGTCCAATATATGCAACAAAGGCACAATCCATCTCTGTCCCAGATTATGTCTGGTGTTACCTAATAACGAAACATGACTGCTGTTAATCAGATGTCAACCAGCAGCATTAACAGACTCTCATCATACTGTATGTGAGGATTTTAATCCTGACTGAGAATCTCAACTCGTCCTCGTGAAGTGAGCTGCAGCGTCTCTCTGGAGGTCGTCTGTCAGCTGAGAGGAAAGGCAGTGTTGTTCCCTTGAAGTGCTGATGTCTCCTGCAGCTTTAATGCCTGATGGACGGGGATGAGGGTTTCAGATGGGGGACTTTCAGTCAGAGGAAATTGTGTGAACTGTGACTGTAGGATTAATGAGATGATGTGCAATCACAATGATTGTTGTGTGATGAAACACCTCAGACGCAATGTGTTGAATCAATAAACTTATATTTACCACCATCAAAGTGTGTAGAAGTTTCTAGCACTGTTTTAACCCAACCGTATCACATTTGATAGGTTTCTAAATGAGCAACATAATGAAGACTTTGCTGTTAAACCTGTCACACACAATCTACTGCATGTCTTCTGTCGTCTGATTGATAGTTTAGAGTTGCAGTAAAAGCTCTTTTAGTGTAATTGTACAAACCTCCAGCTTCAGCTGCTGCTTCTCGTGTGTTTCTGCTGTCAAATCTTGACTGATTTTTATCAAGTAAACATCAGAATAACTGCAGTAATATCTCCAGATGAACACTTACTGGACTGAAGCAGCTCAGCTTTACTTGATTCTCCATCAATCATGTTTTAGCGTCTCAAATCTGATCATCAGGATGTTTTGAGGAGCGTTTGTTTCCAGAAGCTTTACTTTCACTGTTCATCAGCAGAGGAATGATCTTCACAAGCCTCCAGAACATCTCACATCTTCTGAGGAGCCTTTATTTCTTCAGCTCTCAATCATCATTGGATTGCATTGCAGTATATTTTTGGATCATGTCAGTCTTGTCTTAGTAAGACATATTGTTGGAGATATAGAGTGACGACTGATATTTAGATCATTTAGATCATTTTTTAGATCAAGTATCTGCTGTACTGTTATAAAGATCTCGTTGATTTACATTACAAGCATCAGAATTTCATCACTTTCTGTCCACATAAATATCAGCTTCTGCACCTAATTACATATATTTTTTCAAATTTATTTATTTATTTTTTGTCTCTGAATGAAAATGAGCTGTTTTTTCCTCCAGATAATTTTCCTCTATATCGGGCTATATGAGCCATAAAAGTCTAATGGATCAAATATGATACTCAATAAATAAAAACACGTGCTAAGTAAAAAAAAAAAAATTGTCTAAAGATTCAACAGACTCTTTCATTTCAATTTGATAATGCATCATGCAAAATGCACTCCTTACCTATATATATATATATATATATATCTTTGAATTTATATAGAGATACATTCCAGTTATCACTAACTGCATAGTTTGATCATATGAAAGTGAAAATAATTGTATTTTATATCTGGTGAAATATCTGTCCATTAAAGGTTTAAAGGAGTGTGAGGTGACACATGTGTTTGGTTGGTCAAAGTCAATGAGTTTAGCTGATGTTTTGCGGAAATGGCCATAAATAACATGCTTTTGCTTTACATCTACTATGAGCTTCTGAAACTGGGACTGTGACTGAAGGTACATTTTGTGTTTCAGTAACAAGAAACTACGGACGCCTCCGAACTACTTCATCATGAATCTGGCAGTGAGCGACTTCCTCATGGCCATCACTCAGTCACCCATCTTCTTCGTCAACTGCATGTACAAGGAATGGGTGTTTGGTGAAATGGGTACCTAATTTCCCATCCTCCCCATCAAGATGCTTACTCAGTTTCTTAAACCCTATTGAAGAAACATAATACAAACTATTGACAAAATGGTTAATGTTATGCTTCCATCTAATCCGAGATCTATGTTATTGGGGGATGAATCAGTTCTTCAGCTTGATCAAAGGAAGAATTTACGTTTAGTTAAGATGGCTCTGATAGCAGCAAAGAAATGTATAGCTATAACATGGAAATCAGAAGAACCAGAAGAACCATATCATATTTTATGGCTTAGAGAACTTTCCGGTAACACTTTACCATACGGTGGCACTAATATGCATTAATTCATGCTTAAAGGCACAATATGTAATTTTCGCCGCTAGAGGGCGCATATTCAAAATAAACAAATAGACAAAGGCATAGTTTGATGATGCCGTGACTGAGTGTGGAATCATGGGAGTTGTGGTCTTAATCCCCACAGCTGATGCAATCCGACGGGACTCTGACAGAAATCATGATCATGGATGAGCTAATGATTTATTAACGTAGTAGAATGAAGCAGGGTGAGGCTGAAAGCCGTCGAAGCGAAACGAGGCGCTGAACGAGCGTGACACGCGGCTCGAAAGCAGCGGAGCTTTTATTATGCCACAGTCGACCGCTTCCACTCCTTCCGGGCGTGCGTATGTGGGGTAAAGCATCGGAGCTTTTATTATGCCACAGTCGACCGCTTCCGCTCCTTCCGGTCGTGTGTATGTGCGGAAAAAAAAGCAGCGCTGTTTTATCATACTAGATACATTTGAAAGTTCTGTTATAATGCTACTCTGTGCGGTCGTCACCGGTCTATTAAAACGCACAACATATTAAAGCGTCTTTGGTGAACTAATGCACAGATAATCATGAGTTAATGTATAACTCATGAAGAACTAAACCATTTATTAAAAATTACTGCATCGACAACAAATGAAAATTCTATATGATTCACAGATTAAGTAATCAATAAATTGTTATTAGTAAAATGTGTCATAAAGTATTAATTCCCTAATAACATATTATATTAACTAATAGTTTAAATTCATGTGTTAATTACCACAGTGGGTCGAAGCCATGCATTTCAACTTCCAGTTGTCTGCTTTAATTAATCATTAGCTAATGATTTGCAAAGATATCATTATGTTATGACTTGTTGAGGCACATGACTAGCTAACTAATTCAAAATCCATAACCACAATTACATATTACTTAACAATTAGTTAATATTTCTGTGCCTCGACAAGTAAAGTCATAACATAATGATACCTATGAAAATCATTAGCTAATGATTAATTAAAGCAGACAACTGGAAGTTGAAGTACACTGTGGTAATAATAATTAGTTAATATAATATGTTATTAGGGAACTAATACATTATGATACATTTAACTAATAACAATTTATTTATTAATCTATTAATCATATAGAATGTTCATTAATTGCTGATGCTGTAATCATTAATAAATGGTTTAGTTCTTCATGAGTTATACATTAACTCATTATTATCTAGTTAAACATGAATTAAAGCATATTTGTGCACTCGTATTGTAAAATGTTACCAACTTTCCTGTTGAAAAAATACTGTTTAATCTGAAAAAAAAAAAAAAGTCTCCAATGTTTGAAAAGATTTGGGGCAAATTTATTGCATACATGAATAATTTGGATGTTACACTGACTGAAAATGCTGATGTGACAATGTAACCCTTCTTTACTTTAACCTCTTTATTTATTATTATTATTATTGTATTTATTTTTATGATTATTCTTTTGTCTTTATTTATTTATTCCTTTTATTTTACACATCAGCTCAATGCCTCGCAACAATGTCCATTTAAGTGTTCTGTCTAGTGAGGGTGGGATAGGTTAGAAAATGACGTTTACTTGTATATTGAACTGATTCTGTAAATTGTTGATGTGAGAATAATAAATATATTGATAAAAAAAAAATGCTTACTCAGATCACACATCACACATCTGCTTCTCCACGCAGGTTGTAAGATGTACGCCTTCTGTGGCGCTCTGTTCGGAATCACATCCATGATCAACCTTCTGGCCATTTCCATCGACCGCTACATCGTCATCACCAAACCCCTGCAGGCCATCCGCTGGACGTCCGGACGCCGGACGCTCATTATCATCCTCCTGGTCTGGATCTACTCTCTGTGCTGGAGTCTGGCGCCTCTTATGGGATAGAGTGAGTATAGTGTTCATTTTGTCAGCTATTTTAAATTTTAGTCTTAGACCCATGTAGAATGTCCTTTTTCATAGTTTTTATCATATTTAGTCAACCTTATCCTATTTTGTTTTAGTCAAGTTTTAGTCAACTAAAAGTTTCAGCATTTTAGTCAAGTTTTAGATGAATAAAATCTGAAGTATTTTAGTCTAGTTTTGGTCGAATAAAATCTGAAGTATTTTAGTCTAGTTTTAGTCATTTTAGTCTAGTTTTGGTCGAATAAAATCTGAAGTATTTTAGGCAAGTTTTAGTTGAATAAAATCTGAAGTATTTTAGTCTAGTTTTAGTCAAAGAAAATCTAAAGTATTTTAGTCTGGTTTTAGTCAAAGAAAATCGGAAGTATTTTAGTCTAGTTTTAGTCAGAAAATCGGAAGTACTTTAGTCAAAGAAAATCTGAAGTATTTTAGTCTAGTTTTAGTCAAAGAAAATCTGAAGTATTTTAGTCTAGTTTTAGTCTAAGAAAATCTGGAATATTTTAGTCTAGTTTTAGTCAAAGAAAATCTAAAATATTTTATAGTTTTAGTTGAAGAAAACCTAAATACTTTTAGTCTAGTTTTAGTCAATTAAAACTTGACATTTTAGCAATAAGATTATTATTAATTAACCGTACAGCAGTTTCATTTAGTCAAGTCAAGTCACCTTTATTTATATAGCGCTTTTAACAATAATGATTGTGTCAAAGCAGCTTTACAGTATCAAATAGGAAAATGGTGTGTCAATAATGCAAAAGGACAATAGTAAACACTCCATTTTCAGTTAAAGACAGTTCATCATTGAATTCAGTGATGTCATCATTCAGCTCAGTTCAGTTTAAATAGTGTCTGTGCAATCATGTCGACGATATCGCTGGAAATTAAGTGTCTTAGCAAGCCAGAGGCGACAGCGGCAAGGAACCAAAACTCCATCGGTGACAGAATGGAGAAAAAACCTTGGGAGAAACCAGGCTCAGTCGGGGGGCCAGTTCTTTTAGTCTTAGTCTTACTCAAATGTACATTTTAGTTATTATCATATTTAGTCAACCTTGTCCTGTTTTTGTTTAGTCAAGTTTTAGTCAACAAAATGTCTGAGCGTTATAGTCTAGTTTCAGACAATGAAATCTTGGTCACATTTTCTTCATGCTGTGTAATTGGTTAAACTGATAAAAAATAATTTTTGCTCAAAATTATAATTGTAATGATTGTCATTTGAGAAATTTACTTTTGCATTTTAGGTATTGCACTTTCACCAGTAAGATCATATCAATAAGATATCAACTAATACACATGGTTTATTTTACGTCATATAGTAGTGTACTGATTTATTATAGGCTTTTTAAAATTAATATCAGACTTATGCACTCTCTCTGTCTACAATATGAAAACTGGTAAAAAAAAAAAAAAAAAAAAAAAATATATATATATACGGTATGTTATAACAGTGAAATTCCTAATAGTAATTCCAAATTGCAATATAGCCTGTTTCTCTATTAAAGCAACAGCGGTTGAGTAAGTGCATTTATTCAGTTAACGAAATTGACACTAGGTGCAATGTCTTTCCTTTGCCTTTGGATGAGACAACATTATCTTTAAGGTGTCTAGTATTCATATATGAATTCACAGTTATTCAGTTTTGTTGAGTGTGGACATAGAATGAGTAAACATGTTGATGGCAACAATAGTTTTTTTGTATCTTAGTATACCTATTCAGTGTTGTATAAGAGTTTTTATGTATAATAGTAACCATAGAATGTGATGAAACAGACTAAACTGGGTTAATAACTGGGCTGAGATATATATAAAAATGTTGATGACTGCAGAAATAATTTAATTTCAGTATACACATTATCCCACCGGTCACAATTGTGACCAACCATAAAACACACTTTTCCATAAAAATGTAATAAAAGAATGACATTTAATAAAATAATTAAATATGTTAAAACAATAAATAATAAAAGATTAAAAACTCATCAACAAACATTTTTCGTCATAGTTTTAGTTGACGAAATTGACACTAGGTGCAACGTCTTTCCTTTGCCTTTGGATGAGACGACAATGTTTTTTGAGTTTCTTGACTCTGTATTTCTTGGACAGGTTCCTATATTCCAGATGGCCTCATGACGTCCTGCACATGGGACTATGTGACGTCCACGCCGGCGAACAAGAGCTACACCTTGATGCTCTGCTGCTTTGTGTTCTTCATCCCTCTTGGAATCATCTCTTACTGCTACTTCTTCATGTTCCTCGCCATTCGGAACGCAAGCAGTTTCCTACACGTTTTCTATTTCAACATCTCATACTTTTTCAGATTTATTTGTAGATTTTTCACTATATTTGATAAATGGCTTTAAAATCCTTTTATATGCATGCTAAATACTGACTATAGTTTGTTGCCAAATAATTGTTGGAAAATTGTAGCTACAGTAGTCAAGTCAAGTCACCTTTATTTATATAGCGCTTTTAACAATACAGATTGTGTCAAAGCAGCTTTACAGTATTAAATAGGAAAATAGTGTGTCAATAATGCAAAAAAGTAGTAACAGTAGCCAGTGTTATTTTAGTATAATTGATATACTATTTAAGTTTTTGTTAATATTTTGCATCAGATTTAATTTTTTTATTTTCAGTCTTCATTTGAATTTTAATTAAATTATAAGTAATTTTGTTGGGTGTTTTTGTCCCAAGTTTTAGTTTAAAAAAAAAAAAGTCTATATACAGTAGGTTTATTTTTATTTATTAATTTTAGTTATTTTAGTACTTCAACTTAAATGAAAATGAGTTATAATTTTAATATATGTTTTATTTTATTTTATTTAAGTTAATGTTAAGTTTATTTCAAGTTGTTTTATTATTATTATAATTTTTTTTAATGGTTTTAGTTTTTACATCAAACCCAGACAAGTTCAATGTAAAGAATTGTATTAAAGCTGCAATGCTAAACTAGAGGATTACATCTGATGAGCTTTCACACTTTCACTGACTGCATGCATTTTAAATATTGTTATACATATTATGTACATTGATTTACATTATATACATTAAATGCACATTATATATGTAATTTACATAAATTAACATTATATAAATTTATAATTTTTAAATTAATATTCTCACTGATTACATTTATTTAGAAAGCATTATTTTATTATTTTAATATTTAATATACTGTCCAATATAATAATGTTTGCTCTACACTGAAAAAAAAAATCCTATAACCTAAAAACCATTACATCTTATTTATTATTAGGTAGTCTGAACTGGTTTAGTTCAAGCCAAAAATTTGAGCCTAAATGCATGAATTGATACCAACAAAACTATTCTTTAAGGTGAAATCAGGTGGAAATATATTTAAGATGATGATTGCAGGTTACCACTTTTTATAAATTCACTGATCAATTAATTTATTATCAGGCATTCACACCCCTAAAGTATTGATCCATATAGCATTATTTGACTTTATTTTCAGCATTATTTTCAGTATGTCATCTGTAAAAATTGATATGTTATAAAATATCTGTTGTAAATATTGAGTTTGATTAAATTCAATTCAAGTTTATTCGTATAGCACTTTTCACGATACAAATCGTTGCAAAGCAGCTTTACAGAAAATGTAAGTTTCCATTTGAAAGTTTCTACATTATATTTAGTAGTAGCTTATCAGTGGTAGTCTGATCTAAATGATTGTGCTCTTTCTTTAAAACTTGTGCCTAGAATTCATTCAGTCATGTTAAACGATCACTAAACGTTTGGCTGCCTGCTCCAAACACCATGAACAACAATTCTTAAGATATGACCCTGGAGCACAAAAGCAGTCTTAAGTCGCTGGGGTATATTTGTAGCAATAGCCAACAATACATTGTATGGGTCAAAATTATCAATTTTTCTTTAATGCCAAAAATCATTAGGATATTAAGTAAAGATCATGTTCCATGAAGATATTTTGTAAATTTCCTACCGTAAATATATCAAAACTTAATTTTTGATTAGTAATATGCATTGCTAAGAACTTCATTTGGACAACTTTAAAGATGATTTTCTCAATATTTAGATTTTTTTGCACCCTCAGATTCCAGATTTTCAAATAGTTGTATCTCAGCCAAATATTGTCCGATCCTAACAAACCATACATCAATGGAAAGCTTATTTATTCACCTTTTAAGATGATGTATAAATCTCAATTTAAAAAAATTGACCCTTATGACTGGTTTTGTGGTTCAGGGTCACATATTTAAAAAAACAGAATAGAGACAATGGAGACATAAATATTTGTCCATATGCTGTTTTTTTTTTTCTGCACATACCCACATACTCTTGCCTATTGGCATCAAGATTGCCATGATAAACGATCAGGACAGGTCATGGCAGGACATCTGGTCACTCTAACTGGGATGTCCACATGCTGTACATGTCATTCTTGGAAAAAAGTCCCATCATCCATCTTCTTGTGTGTTCAGAGATGTGGAGAAGCTGGGCAGTCATGTGAGGAAGACAGCGCTCATCCAGCAGCAATCCATAAAGACCGAGTGGAAGCTGGCGAAGATCGCGTTCGTGGTCATCATTGTGTTCGTTCTGTCCTGGTCTCCTTATGCCTGCGTCACTCTCATCGCCTGGGCAGGGTACAGTAACCATCAATAGCTATGTTTCCATCCAAAGTTACGAATTAAAATTGGAATATCGCATAAAGCATTTGCGAATAATGCACCGTTTCCATCCAGTAAGTTAAAGAGAACAAAATCTTCAAAACAAAAAAAGAAGAAAAAATGTATTTGCTGCAGCAGGAGAAGGCACTGTATATAATAATTTTTGTATAAAATAAATTACGAGCTTCTGAGCGCACAGACGAAATGTGGTCATGTTATCTTATTTTCGGAGTCTGCTGTTTGGGAATGCAAAAAATTATTCTCTTAGCATTTTTGTCTTGTTTTCTAGTATAAATATCTAAGCATTCTTGATTCAAGATGAATTTACTGTACAAGTAAAATGACTTAAGATGTTATGTCTTGTTTTCTAAAAAAAGTATCAAAATTTTGTTAGTTTTTGCTTTGAACAAGCAA
Source organism: Sinocyclocheilus anshuiensis (assembly GCF_001515605.1). Classification (NCBI taxonomy): domain Eukaryota; kingdom Metazoa; phylum Chordata; class Actinopteri; order Cypriniformes; family Cyprinidae; genus Sinocyclocheilus; species Sinocyclocheilus anshuiensis. The sequence goes on from NW_015554321.1 coordinate 29,422, forward strand.
AAATATCTACTAATGTGGCAAGACAAATCATCTTGTTTAGCCTTTGAATTAAGATTATTTTTCTTACCCCATTGGCAGATTTTTTGCTTGTTTTAAGCAAAAACTAACAAAATTTTGATACTTTTTTTTTTTTTTAGAAAACAAGACTTAATATCTTAAATCATTTTACTTGTCAAGTAAATGCATCTTGATTCAAGAATGTTTAGATATTTATACTAGAAAACAAGACAAAAATACTAAGAGAATCATTTTTTGCAGTATTGGAGTTAATTATAACAAAGCATAGGGATGTAACGATTCACTCAACTCACGATTCGATTCGATTCACGATTATTATTATTAAAAAATTAACAAAATTAGATTTAAGACAAGTTATAAATTAACAAAGCACTTTGATGAGACTTTGCTCAAGCATTTTAGAATGACAAAACTAGCATTTCAGATGCTGTGCAATGAGATCGGTTCGTTCGTTGGTCCAGGTATGCTGTCCCATCACAAAGTCACATGTCTTTTTTGATGCACATTAAGGAATTTATTCGGTAAAAGTGTTTCCATCATAGTTTATGCGCATGTTTTCTTATCGGATAAGAAATGTATCCTACTTAGTTAAGTGCATAAGTTCTTTATAAACATTTTTAGAATTTATGCGCATCTTGGCGTTTCCATCCAGCGTCTTTTTATGCGATATCCCAAAATGTGCATAAAAATAGGTGGATGGAAACGCCAAGATGTGCTAGTGGCATCTGCTTGAAATGAGTTTTGTGTCATTGGTTTGACTGTTGGTTAGTTGTTTTCCGGTGCATAGTACATAGAACTAAATGCAGATGTGCAGTTATTATTTTGACAGATTTGGAGAAATGTAGCATTGCATCAGTGTCTCAGCAATGGATGCTCTGCAGTGAATGGGTGCCGTCAGAATGAGAGTCCAAACAGCTGATAAAAACATCACAATAATCCACAAGTAATCCACACCACTCCAGTCCATCAGTTAACATCTGGAGAAGACAAAAGATGAAACAAATCCAGCATTAAGGCTGCGTTTACAATGGCCACTCGGTGTGAATTATATAAATCATTTTAATAGCATGGCCATTTAAAACCATCATGTGCATAGTAAAGCGATCACTGCAGACAATCCTTTTGGTTAAACAGATATTGGATACCAGTCGTGTCTAAAGTCAATGTAATCAGGTGGTGCCAAAAAATAGGATATGGTCAAAAGATGGGATCTGTGCATTAAGACTAGCAGTGTACACTCTTAAAAATAAAGGTGCTTAAAAGTTTCTTCACAGCGATGCCAGTTTAATAGTGTAAATGTAGCCAAAGATGTTTTTAACTAAAATACGAGTCCATAAATAACGCTTCCTCCAGTGAAAAAGTGTTCTGGTCTGAATCAGGAGAGAAATCTGCACAGATCAAGCAGCGTTTAAACAGCTCTAAACAAATATGTGGCTGGATTTTGATGTGAGAGACAACAGGAGATGCACTTTTTCACTGGAGGAAGCGTTATTATGGATTATGGACTCGGATTTGAGTTAAAAACGTCTTGATGGATTGTTTCAGCTTTTGGCTTCTCCAGATGTTAACTGCTGGACTGGAGTGCTGTGGATTACTGTGATGTTTTTATCAGCTGTTTGGACTTTGATACAATGCTACATGTTTACCTCAGTAGTCCCATTTATAGCCACTTGTCAGCAACTACCTTATTTCAAGACAAGTAAAAACTTTAGAAAAAATCACAAGGTGGAATTACCAATGTATTTTATGTCGTAGAATACAATTTGAAAATATCTTGAGTTTGTGTTAACCACAGATCTTATTTCAGGCAACCAACAGCCCATTCAAAAAACCCATTGACTTCAGGATGATGGAAGTAGAAGTGCTAAAATGCTCTACAAAAATGGAATTAAATTACAAACATTTGTATTCAGCAGTTTGGTCCTAAACTGTGATGGCCAGTTTGACGTAGATCATCTAACCTCTCAAAGAAGTGTTCAGATTCACGTGTAGTCTATCAAAGGGAGTCAAACCACGCAGAAGATCTGAGACTTTCCCAGAATTCCAGGGTGAAGAGACATCCTTTTATAGAAGTACTGTCCACAGCAAAAGACAGTGTTTATCAGCTGAATTAAAGGCTGCTGGGTTCACTGAGGCGATGAGGACTGCGTAGGGCGAACCGGCTTGATGCTGACACCTCTGCGTTAGCATCAGAGTTCAGTGTGCTGGAGGATAGTTATAATCAGACATGTGATTCTTTCCGCTCAGCTCACAACACCTCTAGGTCACTTCCATGTCATGTAAACAGCCACTGCAGGGGTCACCGACTCCTCCTGACCGCTCACAAACAACATCCTAGTACAAATACACTACAAAAAAATGATTTTCATATTTAGTATTTTATCTCGTTTTCCAGTTCAAATATCTAAACATTCTTAATTCAAAATAAATTTGCTTGAGAAGCTAAATGACTTCAGATATTAAGCTGCTCTCTGAAAAAACTCTAACAAAATAAAGTGAGTTTATGCTTAAAACAAGAGAAAAATATCTAGTTCAGTCATGACAACTCTCGGAACATTTTAGCATGGTGATGGATATGACAATGTTAATGCATTTGGTCTTGGTGGAAAAGATCTGCTACGCTGCTGCTGAATTGCTGCTGCTGTTGGTTATTGCTGTAGTTGTAGATTATTGCTGCTGCTGCAAGCAAGTACAGGAACTTGCTACTGCCAATGCATATGGCGATATGGTGCCATGAGTATTTAAGACATGCTGCTGCTGTACAAATAGCATATAAAATAACCCCGTAGCAGATCTATACAGGTGGAGCTGGGGAAGGTGAAGGGTTTCAGAGAACTCTGAAAGCACGCTGCAGGAATCTCAAGTGAATGCTAGCCAGCCATATAAATGCAAGGCAGTAAGCTCATTGGCTGCATATGCAGCATGAACCAATCAGCTTGTGCTAAGTCGTTTAACTCTCTTAATATCATCAGTTACATGAACAACCCATCAGCCTGCGCCATCTAGAGTTTCATGACTGAACTATATATTTAATCTTGTTTTTGTTTCTTTGAATTAGGTTTATTTGTCTCTAAACCCTATTGTCAGGTATTTTTTCTTGTTTTAACTTTATTTAGATTTTTTTTGGGACATTTGTAACGAAAAAAAGATATAAAATAATAAGTAACATTTTTTGTTTTTTTTTGCAATTTATCTAAACATTCTTAAATCAAGATACATTTGCTTGAGAAGCAAAATGATTTCAGATATTAAGTCTTTCATCTGGGAAAAAAGAAAAAGTGAGTGTATCTGTCAGTGAGGTCAGAAAAATAATCTTGTTTTCCCTTTGAATTCAGTTTATTTTTATGACCCCATTAACAAATATGAACTCGATTTATTTTGATCTTTACTTTTTTTCTAAAGGTAAGCAATTTTGCTTCTCAAGTAAATGTATCTTGATTTTTTGGACATTTGTACTGGAAAACAAGATAAAATACTAAATAAAATTTTTGCAGTGTATCTAAACATTCTTAAATTAAGATGCATTTGCTTGAGAAACAAAATTATGAGATATTAAGTCTTGTTTTCTGAAAATAAAAATGATGAAAATGAATGCTTAAGTTTATGCTTAAAACAAGTAAAAAGGTATTTGTCAGTGGGGCCAGAAAATAATCTTGTTTTCATCTTGAATTAAGTTTGTCTGACCCCATTGACAAATATTTTTTCTCACTTCATTTTGATCTTTAAATATTTGCGTCATTTTGCTTCTCAAGTAAATGCATCTTGATTTTTGGGGATATTTATAATGGAAAACATGACAAAAATACTAAAGAATCATTTTTGCAATGTATTTAAACATTCTTAAATTAAGATTTAATTAATTTTTCTTGGGGGGGAAAAATACTTAAAACAATAAAAAAAAAAGTGGGTTCAAAAAATAATTTTAATTCAAAGGGAAAGAAAGATCATTTTTCTTACCCCACTGAAAGCTATTTTTTCTTGTTTTAAGCATAAACTCACTTCATTTTGATACAGTTTCTCAGAAAGCAAGACTTATTATTTAAAGTTATTTTGCTTCTTAGATAAATGTATCTTGATTTAAGAATATTTAGATATTTGGACTGAAAAACAAGACAGAAATACTAATCAAGACAATCAGCTTTTGCAGTGCAAAACTGACATCACAAATTCAGACAAGTACCTTTCAGTAACCCAAAAAATTCAGTAACTGGGTTTTGATGCACACCAGGACTGCAAACATTCAGGCAACGTTTTCTAGCAAATAATGCTTGCAGAAAAGACCAGCATGAGTTTCTGTGAGGCAGGGATGTGCTATTTCTAGAGCTGAAGATGTGCTTTGGTTATTGTTTTTATGTTCCAGGTACAGCCACGTTCTCACGCCGTACTCCAAGGCAGTTCCTGCAGTGATTGCCAAAGCATCAGCCATCTACAATCCCTTCATCTACGCCATCATACGCTCCAATTACAGGTTCGTTCGAGTGCAGTCGCCGTAGCAGCCACACGATACGGAGAAAATATGTGACGCAGTGTGTATTTCTGACTGATTCACAGAGACACGCTGGCTGAGAAGGTGCCGTGTCTGCATTTTCTTTCCCAGTCGTCACGTAAAGACTGCATCTCGGTGTCCAACAGCGAGTCTTCCTTCAAGGAGCCCATGCTCAGCCGACAGTCATCACGGTCAAAGGTCAAGTTCCAGCGAGTCTCCTCTATGTCCACCGCAGACACGGTTAGTATTTTACTACGAGGAGACTGAATAATGGAAATGTCTTATCATTTAGTTCAAGAATGCATGACCACACTATTCAGAATGCACAATATTACGAATGTGACGTTTTGTATTTATAATGCGAATCCAGTACTAAATCAAGGAGATATTGTTATTGTTGTTTTGAAAAATAGATATGACCAGGTGTACAGTGGAGGCCAAAATGATTAGAATACTAGTATTTCAGCAGCTAAAAAATGGTTTTAAGTCAGTTATGTCTATCTTTTGCTGTAGTGTGTCAGTAGGAAATATCAGTTTACATTTCCAAACACTCATTTAGCCATTAATTGTAATAATCCAGTGAGATTATTGTCTGACAGCAGCAGTGCTGCACACAGAGATCTGATCTGATCATCATCAGTCTGTCTGGAGTGACATGAAGAAACAGAACAAACTGAGACAGACTCAATCCAGAAGAACTGATGCTTCAAGAAACCTACCTGTAAAGCTCCCTGAGAAAAGTGCACCAAGGGCAAAAACTGCTTTAAACACAAAGGATGCTCACACCAAATGTTGATTTCATTTAGTTAATAGAAGTTAATTGATCTATTTATGACATTATTTTGGCAGCATCCTCATTTTACAGCATTTTTACACAAGTGCCTAAAACTTTTAACAGTACTGTAGCTTTGCAGGTGAAGCGTCTTGGAGACGTTGCCACAGTTCTTCTGGATTGAGTCTGTCTCAGTTTGTTCAGTTTCTTCATGTCATTCCAGACAGACTAGATGATATAATACTGTTGATTTTACACTAATATAGCCATAGCTGCTGATACGGAGTTAAACCAGATCATAAATAAATGCACTTATAATGCTAAAATCTGCTTACAGTATATGCTATTTGTGCAACAGCAGAAATATTAATATTGACTGTGCATTTTATAGTATAATCTTTAAAGTTGCTCTGATTTTACCAGCATGAGACATGAACTACTTCAAGAACAGGCTGAAAGAAAAGCAAATGCTCTTTCTTATGAATTATATTGTATTTTATCTGTCTACCTATTCTTCTTATACAGGCTAGATGTGTCTGTGTTGATATGCAGTTCATGTTCTGGGATTATAGGCCTGTTATTTGCAGCCTATCTTAATTGATATCTTTTCTACTACGTGATTAATTTGTAATCATGCCAGCTGTTACTTGTTGTTTGCTAAAGGCTGGAATATACTGTACGACCTTTGCACTGATTTTTAGTCTGGATGTTTCAACTCTTGTTTCTGAAAGTCAGAGGCAGATTCTGAGTAGTCAGAGATAACAGATTTCACAGACAATTGCATTGCGTATGATGGATAAAGATTATTTTAAAATGTCAGACTATGATTCCATCCAGTTTTACCTCTGTAAATTTGTTGTATGTTTTGGGTGACAAGACGTTTTGAGAACTTTTGATAATTTGATAATGCATTGTGGAGATATTCACTCCTTATCTGAATTTTTACATAATGTGTAATTGCATAGTGTCAATTTAGACATACTCTATGTGGCCACTAAAGTTGCTGTATAATAAATAATCTTTAAAAAATATTTAAAGAACTGCAAAATCTGGTCATATGAAAGTGCAGATAATTGCATTTTATCATTTTAACTGCATGCCAGCTGTTACTCTGTGTTTGCTAAGTTACTTTTGCACAGATTTCTGCCCCGGTTTGTAGTCTGAACGGTTCAACTCTTAAAAAAAAAACCTACCTATTTAAGTTAAAAACTTAAGTTCAGTTGCTGCCTTAAATTAAATATAATAAAATTGGTTCTACAAGTCATTTCAACAAATTATATTAAACTGAAATCAAATTTAATCTCTTATAACTTAAAAAATGAAGCTGAAATTGGTTTAATTTGACAAGTTAAAGTGAAAAACATATGTTGACTTGGACTTATTGATCATATCTGCAGATTTTGGCCATTTGGAGTTGACATATTTCGCGTAAAACTGTGTACTAGTCAATGATGGACACACATTCATTTTTTTAGCTTCAGATTTTAATTCTATCCATTTGGAGAAAATCAAACATGAAACAATCAAACATAGTAAAAAATGGCAGAACTTTTATGTCAAATCTGTCAATATATACATTATATTGCATGTGCTCTAGGTCTGGAGTGATGTAGAATTAGATCCCGTGGACCAAAGGACTCTCAGAAACTCACATTCAGCCAATCTGCTGAGAGATGAAGAATGGAAGACACAAACTAAACAGGGCAAGACGAAGAACAAGAGGCGACAGGAGGAAAACCACAGTGAAGATAAGGTAAGGTATGTGCTTCACGAGCAGCAAACCACCATTATTTAGATCATTATTAGTCATGGATTCCCAGGAAACTGAATAAATGTACAGCGTGGCTGTAATGTACACTCTAAAAAATAAAAGTTCCACAAAGGGGTCTTTGCAGCGATTCCATAGAAGAACCAATTTTGGTTCCCTCAAGAACCTTTCAGTGAACAGTTCTTAAAAGGACCTTTTTTTATTAGTGTGAGAGTAATTTTAATAATTTAAAGAATCCTTTTCCACTTTAAAGTAACTTTTGTTTTGCATTGGAATGGTTATACACTCTTAAAAATAAATGTTCTTCTTTATTGGCATCTATGGTTTCATGAAGATCCTTTAACATCCATCCATAGAATCAAAAGGTTATTTAGAAAGTTCTTTAGATTATTAAAATGTTCATTGTAAAAAAAAACAAAAAAACTTCACTGAAAGGTTTAGTGGGGGAACCAAAAATGGTTCTTCAGTGGCATCACTGCAAAAACACACTTTTGGAACCTTTATATTTAGGAGTGTATGGGTGTTAAAGGTCTTTTATGGAACCATCAATGGCAATAAAATCGCTTTTACTTCTCTAACAAGACTCAATGTGTGGGTAAAACAAACAAGTAAAATGTGTGGGCTACAAGTTTATGTCACAATAACACTAATAGAATAAATCACTCATCAGAATGATCTCCTCCACTGGATCAAGCCGTGCGTCGCATTGCATTCTTCTTCTGAGGTAAATACAAAGCTTATTCCTCTCAGCACGTATTCTTCCAAAAACGAAAAGTTGCCGAGATGAACTTGATGAATCTTCATGCTTTGTTTACGGAGGTGATGTGGGTGTTTACATGTTTGCACATCTCACGTGGATATTTATCATATAAAGAGCCGCGCTCGGCTCGTGGGCGTGATCACATTACAGATAATGAGCTCAGACGGGAAAGACTGTACATCGTGTTGGTTTCATACAGATTACAGAGAATATTTGTTTTCCCTAAGGCTTACTTAATTTAAAAGTAGACACTTCAAGCTTTCTATAGATATATCTCTCGTGTCTGTGTGCCAAGTATTCGCTGAGTTTGGGTTCATTTTAGTGACGCGTTTCAAAAAGAACTTAGCGGAGACCGAGACGGCTGAAAGCGCACCCTGTTTATTTTCTTTATTTTACAAAAGCACAACGTTCTGTTGATATTGTGAGTGTACGCAAATAAAAGTAGACCCGTTACAGATTCAAATGATGTATTACCCTTATGCATATGATCAAAAATAACGGAGCATTTTAAGTTCTTTTCGCGGTCATCAGGAAAAATGCAAGTGATTCCGCCGGTGCCACCGTCCAAATAACCCAGCGTTAAGGGAACAGTGGATGCAGTTTGTTGCTCCAGGGCAGCAACAGAGTTGTGCAAGTGTGTTTATTCCTGTCATTTCGGTGACAAATTAATTAAAATGTAAGTAAATAAAGTTTTTGTCCCTGTTTTATTTATGCGATGTCACAGCTTGCAGATAATCGCTACGCAAAAGCTGCACATGCTTTTGACTCTTTAGCTCTGCCAAAAGCACGCCGTATAGGTCAAGATTAACATGAGGTTGGCAAAAACTGTGTGTGTCATGTCTCCTTTAAAAACAAAGGTTCTTTATTGGCGTTGATGGTTCCATAAAGAATCTTTAACATCCATGGAACATTTCCATTGCAAAAAAAGGTTCTTGATAGTGGAAAAAGCTTCTTTAAAAATGATTCTTTACAGAAATGTTCAATGAAATATTCTTTGAGGATCCCAAAAATGGTGGTTCTATGGCATCACTGTTAAAACCTCATATCTGGAACCGTTATTTTTAAGAATGCTAGTTAAAGGCATCTGTCAAAAGCATAATTGTAAATGTTTTATCCATCACAGCCTGCAGCCACAGAGAGCGGCTCTTTGAACGACTGCGGCCTTTACTTGGTGTCCGAGTCCGTTAACATGGCCACTGTTCCTCTTCTCATGGCCAAAAACACTCCAGGGGAGGAACAAGAGGAGGAGTGCAAGGAGGAACAAGAGGACAGTAATTCTCTGAGCCCACTGAGCAATGGTTTGGCTTTTTATGAAGACATGCAGGAGCCACAAATCATTATCAGCCCCACATCAGAGCAGACCAGAGAAGACAAATTAATACTGGACCTCAAGAGCCTGAACTGCTCCAGTGAGCTTCTGGAGTCTGTGGAGAAATTCCTCTCCTGAGGCTGAACCAGAGACCCAGAGACCCTCTTCTGTACATCTTGTGTTTCACTGAAGACGCTTGAGAACCACAGTGTTCACATCAGCATTTTAGTTGAGCAAGCAATCGGACCACATTACTTTGCTGCTAACAACGAATCGGAAGAACTAGTTATGATGGCTGACTGTTATGCTTTCACCACTCAAATATGCTTCATCTTCACACTTTAGCCACAGGGTGTACTGTAGAAGTAGTTAAAAGAGACACAACCACTGTGCACATTTGCCCTTTAACGAAAAGTGTTCTTACGAATATGCATCACACACATCATACTGAGACTAAAAAACATGCTCAATTCATTTCTCTAAAGGAATGTTCCGGGTTCAATACAAGTTGAGCTCTATTGACTCATTTTTGACTGTTGATTACTATAGAAAATAATCGTGAAAGCAGAAATTGCAGTTATTGCAATGCAAGTAAAACAAGAGTTTTAAAGCAGGCATAAGAATTTTGTTTTTGTTAAGTGCAGTAAAAAACTGTTTATTATTTGAGATGTCCTTTTTTGCTTTTCATGCATTACTAGTAGTTCATATAAGTAGATTTTGCTGCATGTAAAGTTATTTTCTAATATCCTTGCATGCATCATGAAAATGTTCCCATGTTTATTGATGTTTTGTGGTCATGACACTGAAATGATTTAATATATAATATAAATTTAACACTGAGTTTTCATACTGTAAGTGATTGTGTTTATGTGTTAATGGACATTACAGGACAAATACTTATGATAGAGCTTAACTTATACTGAAGCTCGAAAATTTCTGTATGCACCTGTATGTTCTCGAATCCTATTTTGTAATAACCTATGCCAGAACGTTCGCGTGGTTTGTGAGGAAAGATATGTACTTGTTTAAGATACAAAAAGTGGCCTGAATCTTCATCATGACTTAGATTTACATTTGCATTTATGCTCTTGACAGATGCATCTACACCACAACAACAAATTGCTCATATATTATGTTTGTTGAAGCCCCGATTTGCCATTTTTTCAAATGCTATTCAATGAAAATCCACATGGAGCGGGCCAAGTGTTGTGTACATTCCCACGCTATCATTATTATTCATATTAATTGTGAGGTTAAAAATGCAACAGAGCTTTATTGTTTCCTGTACAGCGAAACACTGCATTGCACTGACTGAGATGAAATGAACAGTGAACAAAAATCCCATGATTTTTGCATGGCTGCTACTGACAGATCTTAATCTCCAGGATTATTCCTCATTCATCTGGATCTTGGAGCATTCGTTTATGCAAACATTAGAGAGACTCAGGTAAGTATAAGTCAAACCTTTATGTAAATTTACATTATGGAAAACGTGTTTAGTCTCCAGCAACACTGAGGTTAAGAACAACTTTCTGGCACTTTGGCAGGCTCGTGAAAGGCCTATAAGAGAGTGGAACAAAATTACGATTATTTTGATAGGTATTATGTTAATAACCATGCTTATTAACGAAATAGGCTACATTGAAACGTATCAATAAAGATGGATGATTGGGCCAGTTGTTGCATTGTCTGTCACAATAATTTTAATTAATTAATTGTGATTTGATGACTGGTATAGGTTTTTAGAAAAAAAATCACTGTATTTTTTTTTTTTTTTTAAGCAAAAGTGAAGTTTACTTTGTGAAGTAGCTGTTCCAGCTATTGCTTAAAGTTACTGTAAATCGTGTCATGGTATAGTGATAGGCCTAGTATCAAATGAATACCCTTTAGTAATACCATGTTACATTTGTGTGATCTTATATATGGCTTTCTATTTTATAGTCCTTTCCCAGTGTGCTTATATAACGTTAAACTTATTCTTTACGTTTTAGTATCTGGGATGTCAAAGCGAAGTCACCCAAACCGCCTCACTGCTTCTTCTTTCTCCGAATCATAAATAAATCTCGATCCCAGAACAACAGCATTGATTAAACGCCAGTCTTCATTTCCCTGTCACTGTCCAGCCATTGCTGCACGTTTGATCACAGCTGCTTCGATAGAGGTTTAGAGAACTAGAGTTAATCACTGACACAGAAATTAACACGTCATAATCCCGACAGATCTGAGGGAAATATATACGCATGTGGCAGTGGCAAAAGCTGAGCTCATGAATATTAATTATGCAACCGTCTATGAAAATTAATTTTTTAGCGTTTCTGCGAATAGGAAACTTTCTACCTTTTAAAAAAAGTTTTGCCACATTGTGGTTATTTTGTTGTAGGCCTAATATATATTGGTTGTAATATTTTATTTGCATTAGCATCTTACTTTCCAAACCCATTAGATGAAAACAGTTCAGCTCAGAACCCCGGAAAAAAAAAAGATTAATTGAATTTACTAAAAAAAAATGAAGGTAAGTGGTTGCAAACAATTAATTTTAGCTACATTTTATAAAAAATGTCGAAAGATAGTCAACTAAACGTGTTTATTTAAATGTAGCTAAAATAAATTGATTGCAAACACCTTAAAAAAATTAGTAAATTCAATTAATCTTTTTTTTTTTTCAGTGAACGTTCCCATTAAGTTATGAAAACGATTTCTGAATGTTTTAAAAACGTTTATCTTGTGATACAAACGTTATGGAATCATTATGGTATAATTTTGGGAATTTGTTTTTTCCAGTCACCGTTGAAAAAATAGATGCACGTCCAACTAAAGCGTTTTAGGGAACGTGAACCATGTATCCATAACGTTTTTGTGCCGACTTCAGATCATTTTGAACAAACGTTCTATTAACGTTACTGGAGGAACGTTTGTTCACAACTTTGAGAGAACCTTGCCAGAACGCTCTGAGAATGTTCTCTGTTAGCTGGGAAGAAGCAAAACATAAAGAATTATATTGTCACATGTTTACCATAGCATGTCTTTGACTGGATCCAGGACTGTTTCCTCCCAGGCAGTGATATGGACAAAATAATGTCACCGTTGTAGAAAGATCTTTGTCTGCAGTGTTGTTTTTAGTAATGTTTTATGCAGTAGATGGCAGCATTTGAGCACACTCTATAAGCGAGTTCTCTGCAGCTCATGGGTGAATCAGTGCATCCCTCTCACATGATTACTGATAAGACACCGTTTGTACAAAATAACACACAATGGCGATTACCATCTAATGCTTTTGTTCTGAAACAAGTTACACTTGTTGTCATCAACTCGGAGGAATTTGCCTGTATTCCTGGCATGCACGTCCACTCCTATCAAAGCAGAGATGTGAAAAACTGACATCAGCTTGTGTTGAGATCATTGTGTCACTATCACTGGCATGAGCTGGATACATCTCACATGACAACATTTAGATTGTTAACACTTCAGGGCATGACAGCCTATTGTTAGACAGTTATTGTTAGTAGTTAAATAATGAAATTACTTTTTTGAGATTGTTTGTGCTTAGGATTTACATCAGACATTATTGCTGTAGGCCTAATTAATTGCAATGTTATACAGTATAATTCTAGTTTTCCCTCTCATGTCTGCATCAGACCTCCTTCATAACGTTCATTATCATGGCATTTGTACATAAGGACTGTTTGACCATCAGTAGACATGCTCTGTTAGATTAATTTAACCCAGCTAAGTCATTTAACCCAGTGTTCCCTGACTAATTACTTTAATCTTAGATTATTGGTGGCGACAGTGTTTCACGGTAAACTATTTGTAGACAGACCCATATTTTTGCAAATAAAATGGATTAAAATACTTTCTTATGCCTGACAACAACCATATTGTACAAGAAAAGAGCCAAATTACCATTAAACTACATTTCTTGTCACATCTTAAAATATTATTTATATAAATATTATAAATGTTATATATATATATATATATATATATATATCCTACACACACACACACACACACATATATATCTCCTACACACACACATAAGGTTATTGAAATTATCTCCACATCCTAATAAAATCCAAGTCCAAGTCCTGAACTTGGATAAAAGGTATTACATAATCACATTATTAACATTAGTTACCAGGAAAATAAATAAGTAAAGAAAGAAAGAACGCATTACAGCATTAAACTTTTCCAGCACTATTTGTATTTAGTTTGTTCCAGAATGTTTATGTATATAATTTCAAGTCATTAATAAAATGTGAAAATTGAATAATTGATTGTTCTTTACTTTTCAAAATATCATTTTGAAATAAAAATGCACATCAGAAAACATAAATCTCTGTCATGCATCATTCCAGTTTTCCAATATCCAAAAATACCCTAATCCAAAATGATCTCGAGTAGATAAAACTGTGATAAAAACGGTTTCACAGGTAAATGAAGTGTTGAGTTTTAAATCATTCACTGGATAAATCCTACGTACAGCTGTCTTTTTTTCTTCTTTTATTGCAAGAAAGAAAATACAACAAGAAACAGCACTGCATTGAAATACAATAACATAAAGGAAACGGCAAAACAAACAATAACACAGTCAGTAAGGAAAATATCATAAGCCTTAAGAAGCTTGTTATTCTTATTGTTATCAATGAGTTTAAGAGATTTAACAATAAGCAAAGAAAGACATCAAGTCTAGGTAACATCTTAACAAATTAGTTTTTGTGAATAACAAATGTACAATGCAACACAAAGAAATTAACAAGATTAATGGCATGGTCACTGCCAGAAAAAAATACAACTTAAATCATATTTTACAAAAGAGGATAAATAACAACTTCAGAGATTTAACCTGATTACAACGATAGAATAAATGAAGTAAAGTTTCTTCCTCAACTTTGCAGAATACACACCAGTTAGAGAAATAAAAAAAAAAAAGCAATTTGGGAGTTTGTTGTAGTCTACCTCTTTTATTTTAATAGAAATGCAACATTTTTCAGGGAGTAACCATGCTTTCTTCCAATGAATGCTATCAAAAAATTGGTCCAGAAAAATGGACATCTAGGGGATGCACTGCTGCCTTTTTTATTTGATTTTTTATTATTATTAATGCCAAGGTACCAAAGATAAAAGTGCATAAAATATCAACATTACGTACAAAGAGGTGACATTACATGCAAAGCACCATTTATACAGCTACACTGTAAAAAAAAATCCGTAAAATTTACGGTAAAAAAACGGCAGCTGTGGTCAATAAATAATACAAAACGAAAGCTTTAACAAAATAAATTAAACAATTTAACAGTTTTAAGATTCTTGGAAGATGAGTTTGGATACTGCTGAACCTTTCTTTTTCTAAAAACAATTAATAAAGGATTTTGATGAGGTGAATAATATGACATTTTGCAAGAAGTAGCCTAATAATAGGTTAATAATAAAATATTCATTAATTTGATCTTTTTGTATATTAAAGAAGCCAAAACAGGACATCCTTCAAAAGCAAAGAGAAACTCTGGAGCACATTGCGATTGATAACATTAGAGAATTCAATCCAAAATAGCTGCGTGTGAGGACAATAACAGAAGATATGCATATCAGTTTCATTTAGGACACCACAAAATTAGTCTTTTTTAAAAAAAATTATTAACCAATGATATATCAAATGTAAATACAATACAACATAGCATCAAGAAATATAACAAACATAATAAAACGGAGAATCAAGTAAGCAAATAAATAAATAAATAAATAAATAATTATTTGACGGACAGCTGTCAGCCAGTCCGTCATCGTGCCGGTGACGTCATCGCGTCAGTGCAGCGCGTGTGTTAAAGGGGCGTTAAAGTCAGCCAGACGCTCGCTGGAGTTTCTAAACTCGTTTTCTTTCTCTTCTTCACTCAGTCTGACTCCACAGCAGCTCACAGGTGAGTGACTTGAAGACGCGCGTCAATGCGCTTTAAACGCGCGTTTTTAGGGACTTTTAGGGAACTAAAGTTTCAAGAGGGTGTGTCAATATAGTCTTAGATAAGTAGATTTATCGCTATTTTAGCAATGGATTTACAGATTTGATTACGGGTTTATTTTGATGTCTGCTTGTTGCATGTGTAAGTTGTAGATGTCATTTTGCTGTAAAATTGTCCTTGAGAGTAATTTAATACAACGTGAGAAAAGAGTGTAAAATTGTTGGTTTGTGCGTCAGTATAGCTGATGATGAATTCCTCAATGTGGGAATTTGAAGGGATGTTGATGTAGTTTTTACGGTGGCCGAGAAGTGCAAAGCAAATCACAATTCTGAAAACAAAATAAATTACAAACGCAAATGCAAGTGCCAGCGCCATTGGTTTGGGATTACTCACCGCTGACTGGACGAGTATCTGTCAATCAACGTATACAGGGAAGAACCTGTCGTGGTAGAAAGTTCGGAGATGGTATTAAAGTAGCTCAGTTTAAATGTATTGTATGAATTGCCCATTTATTTTGTTTTCAGAATTGTGATTTGTTTTGCACTTCTCTTCCACCGTAAGTTTTGCTCTAAAAGTGATGTTGCATGTCAAATAACATTTGAGGCTATTTATTGGCATCAGTAAATAACCTTTTTTGTTTTTAATAGGGCATGGATGTTAAAGTTTCTTCATGGAACCAACAAAGAACGTTTATTTTTGAGAGTGTAAGAAAAAATGGCTTTTTCAAGAAAAGTTTACTGAAAGATTCTTTGGGGAACCAACCAAAAATGGTCCAAAAGTGCAGTGTTGGAGACTGACGCCTTTTAAGTGGATAATAATGGTTGTGTTCGCTAACACACAGTTTAAATGCAGTATGAACATAATTAACAGTAATTTCATGTAATTTTAGTGCTTCCAAATGGCTGGCCAGTGACCTTAAGCTGAGTAAGTGAGTAGTGTGCTCGCTTGCGTGTGTGCACATACTATATTTTCATACAAAATTGTCCCCAGAAGTGAGCTAAATTTGATGAAGCCTTCTATAGGGACGTCTGGGGAAGTAGTCGATCAAAAATGGGATTGGATGTGACGGATGTGATCCAACACGCCTGAACTGAACCCAGGCGACTCCGGTCTGTAGGAGCTTCACCATTGGGATTCATGAATAATAAGTTGGTTATAGTCTAGTAAAACACTAGGACGTTTTGTTCAGGTGCATTCCTGTTACATAAGAGCCAATGAAACGCGGGTAATCATGAGTTGGTCAGTGTTATAAAGTGCACCTGTGTTTTTTACAGGGAAGCTCTGAATGCTTTCGCAGCCGGCTATCAAACGGAGCAGCGTCTGAGAATGTGTTTACTGGTCAGTTTGGTAGTTTAGGTTCAGGCCTGCGTGGCTAAACATTAAATTGTTATGCGTTGCACTGAAAGTCCAGCCATGTTGGAGCTTGTTTCTTTATGTGTTGGCTAATAAGTTCCTAAATTGCCACCTATGGATCGGTAGCTCGACCCTGTCTACACATGCAGTGATTTAGCGGCTGTCATAAGTGTGTTATTTTAGAGCTTGGATGGATGTAGAATTATGTAATTCCTCCATTAAATGGAACTTTCCAGAAACTGGAAAGTTATGCCGTTTCTGGCCAATATGATGTTTGGCTTTGATCTTAAGCTTATTTTCACTCTTAAAAATAAAGGTTCTTCATTGCCATTGATGGTTTAGTAAAGAACCTCTAACGTACATGTAAGCTTTCCTTTCCACAGAGGTTATTTATAGTATGAATATTATTTATAGTATGTTGTTCACTCTAAGAAACAGTGGTTCTTTTAAGAACTGTTTACTTAAAAGTTCTTTGGAGAACCAAAAATGAAGTGTTGGGAGTCCGAAATTTACTGTTACTTTATTTCACTAAATAAAATGCAATGTTTTTATTGGGCGGCTGGATACCAGGCTGTCCGTTTTCCAGGGCGTGCCTTTGGTATTGCGTTGTAACCGTCACCGAGTAGCCTGGCGCCATTCGCACCATGACCAACCGTGACTGACAGATCAGTGGAAAAGCTCGTTGGTGTTTACACAGTTTTAGCTCATATGGTGACTGACATATTAAGCCTCTGTGGTTACCTCTTGTCTATAGTTTCAAAGTTTGTATTTGTGTATTTGACTGGGCATGTTTCAAGCTCAAAAGTAACTAATTGCCATTATTATGAGATTAAAGGAATAGTTCACACTAATGAAAATTTGTAGATTAGTTTGTTTCTTCATCAGATTTGGAGAAATGTAGTATTGCATCAGTGTCTCAGCAATGGATGCTCTGCAGTGAATGGGTGCCATCAGAATGAGAGTCCAAACATTTGTTAAAAACATCGCAATAATCCACACCACTCCAGTCCATCAGTTAACATCTTGTGAAGCCAAAAGCTGCGTGTTTGTAAGAAACAAATCCATCATTAAGATGTTTTAACTAAAATACGAGTGCATAATCCATAATAACTCTTCCTACAGTGAAAAAGTGGTCTGGTCTGAATCAGGAGAGAAATCTGCACAGATCAAGCAGCGTTTACAAGCCAAAACAGCTCTAAACAACTGACAGACAACAGGAGATGGACTTTTTCACTGGAGGAAGCATGATTATGGACTCGGTTTGAAGTTAAAAAAGTCTTAATGATGGATTTGCTTCTTGCATTGTAAATTCTAATTACGTACTTACAATTACTTTTTGAAGCATTTGTGCATATAGATGCTTTCAAAGCTAATAGAAATAGTCTGCAAACTCAAACTGAGGGATATTTTGAATAAGCCATGCTTGTCATGTTATTCTGACTCTGTCTGAGTCACAACAGTATTGTTGATCTAGATCTGATAGGATGAGTAAATGTACCCGTTAGAAAGCCTGTGTGACAAACACAAACAGCCCTCGTGGCTTCAGGCGTGGAAAAACGCTTCATTCAATCTATTCAGAATGTTCTCAATAAATGTTGTTCTCTATAACCATACCTTTAGTGCTTCCAGAGGAACTGCTGTCAAAAGAACATTACATCAGCTCCAGTGGCTCAGTAGTCACAGACACAACATGATGCACACAACACCTCTTTGAGTCACTGTTGACGTTCATGTTCTCGTTCCATGCAACTCTGGTATTCGGTTATTAAATAGATGGCTGGGAATGTTAATGTTGAGGTTATGTGGTGCATGTTGTCATCCACATAGTTCATTGACTTTCATTGGCACTCATCTTTACATTTGTCCAATTTATAACAGAGCATGGAAAAGCCACAGCATTTAACGAATGCGTAAGATCAGTTTTGAGGGTGTGGAAAGAACCAGGTCAGTTTGAAATGAAGTGGTTGTATCTTTTGTAGACGTTCTCAGTTACCGACATACAGTGAGGTCTGAAGAATGAGGAGAGCAGGTGAATGATTTTAACTTCTAAAAGCGTCAGTGTTGTGGGACATTCCTGAGCGAGACCCCCCAGAGTCTAATCCATTTCTCTGGAATGTTTCCTGTGCTGGATTTTACTTGGGTTTTACCTCACCAGCAACTGCACGCTCACCCGTAAGCTCTTAAAATACTTGCCTGTGCACACCGAGATTCCCCCGTCCCAGCAGGTTTATATAAATAGCGACTGCTCTTTTGTTTTATCGGCACGATAAGTTTGGACTATGAACCATCTTGTTCCTAGATTTATTTAGAAACCTGTAACATTTTCCAGATCAATCAATTGCTCTGGTAAATTTGAGCTGTGCTTCTCTATTTGTCTATTTTAGGCAAATATTTGGATTTTGTTTTATTTTCTTTGCTCGTTTGTATGTGTGTTTGTTTATATATATATATATATATATATATATATATATATATTTGCTTTTTGTTTATTTATTTTTGTTTGTTTGCTTATTTTTGTTCATTTTTGTTTTGTTTATTTGCTTATATATTTATGTATTTATATTTTCCCCTCTCAGAGTGTTCTGTTTTTCAATCTCACACTTTATTTCTTTGTTTGTTTGCTTATTTATTTAGAATTTATTTGCTTATATTTTTTATTTATGATTATATTTGTTTATTTCTTTGTTTGCTTATATTTGTATTTATATCTTTATTTCTTCTTTTGCTTATTTGAAATGATGTCTTGTTTGTTTATTCATTTGTCCTTATTTCTTTGTTTGCTTATTTATTTACTTATTTATATAGTTGTATTTTTTTCTTTGTTTGCTTTACTTTCTTTCTTTCTTTCTAAACAGAGATTGTCGGAATTTGGCACAACCGATTGGGTATTAACTTCATTTGATGCTTCCTAGGCGAGGATTTTGTCCAAAGTTGCAAAATGTCATGTTTAGGTGTCAGTATATCGTGTTTTGTTTCTGCATGACCAGTGACCTTTACTGTGTGTCCTGTTGAAACAACAACAACAAGTCTTTGCTGTCATTTCTCAGGCTGTGAATTGGACTTTGGCAGTACCCACAACAGCGACCCGCTCCACCATGAGTAACTACAGCGTGTCCTTGATCGGACCTTCACCCTGGGGCTTCAGACTACAGGGTGGCAAGGACTTCAGCATGCCTCTCACCATCTCCAGAGTGAGTGTCACCTTCATCATGTCATGCAAACTCTGAATGGCCCTTTAAATGTCAATAATAGGTGCATGAGCGACATATAGTTCTTCTTTGATCTGTGCATCCTCAGCATGTTGTTTAGCACTTGCTGTCAGGCTGTTGGGTGATGAAAGACGATGATGGACCCTGTTATGTTGCTCATGTTTGGTTACAGAATTGTTGGCGTCTCTGCTTTTCTCTCTCTATCTGTAGTCTATCCTGTCGTCAGTATTTATCTCTTATACTCATCCTGTATAAACAGTGCTTGTATTCATATTCAGCAGTGTCGCAGGTGAAAAAAATTGTGTTTTAAGATTTAATTTTAACTCAGAA
The DNA here is from genome assembly GCF_001515605.1 of Sinocyclocheilus anshuiensis. NCBI lineage: Eukaryota > Metazoa > Chordata > Actinopteri > Cypriniformes > Cyprinidae > Sinocyclocheilus > Sinocyclocheilus anshuiensis. Next base: position 49,384 of record NW_015554321.1, read on the forward strand.
ATTGCCTGTAAATTTTACATAGCCTAGTTACAAATAAATAGTGATAAAATGATAGATAAGATGGATACAATTTTGACATAAATTTTTACATTTGAACAAAAACAGCAAATGAGAATATCCATTAAATTTGGTCAATATTTTGTTATATTCAATAATTTTATTCATTTTTAAAATTGCATTAAATATTCAAACTTTGTACACACTACAGTTCAAATGTTTTTTTTTTTTTTGTATTTTTAGTATTATTTTTTTTTCCTACACTTGATTATCGTCATGATGCACATTTGCCATCTCACCTTCGTTATCTTTGGCAAAAATCAAAGAATTGTTCATCAACTAATATTTTTGTCAGTAATTTGGTTGACTAGATTAACACTTGGGCTTTTGGTTTATGTTAAGGCTTTTGGCAATGCAAACTTTCCTTTAGCTCTGACCAAATTCTGGTCCCGTCGATCCTGCGGTTTTTATTTTTTTATTGCATAAACTGTTTCACAAGACGTCACATTATGGCAGTAAAATGAGTTGCGGTCTCTGTTGCATGTTGACTTAAATTTTAAAATATCATTCAAGGATATTGCTTTTAATACAGTGCTTTAGAGGTTATATTACCAAAGGATTTCCACCAGGAAAAACAGGCATCTGTTTGAGGCCACAGGAAACACAGATTGTCCAAGTAAGACACAAAGTTAATGTGTTTGGCACAATGTTGCCAGATATATATTTTTGCCATAAAGTTGCTCCAAGAAAACCTCACCCATCAGTTCTGCTTAAACACGAGCCATCTGGCTCATTTATTCAGCTTATTTCCCGTTGATCTTTGGTAAATGGCCTCCAAACGCAGGTCTCTCACCTGTCTTCCACATGCAACACGGGCCTCGGAGGGATGTTATGTATCATCTGCGATGGAGATGGATCTGTCTGCAGGTTTGCACAGGAGCTCGAGTGCGCCAGCTGCACTCTTAACACTCGAGCGGAGACTTTAAACCCCAGGAATATCTGTCTGGAAGCGGCATGACCGTAAATCTGAGCTCGGCTTTGGCAGACAGTGAGGAGATGCTGGCATGGTGCTTGATGAATGCTTGGTATCGCATGGATGTTGCAACCGAATTTCTGGGCGATTTGGTACAGATCTTCTTGCTTGGTGCTTCCACGGCTCAATTGTGTGTAATAGATAGTGACAGCAGCGTAAACTGTGGGATGTTGAGATACGGGGGTGTAACTCTTCTTATCTGGGCTTCAATGCAAAAGCAGCCCCTTTATGGGCCAGCGGATTGGCTGGAGTGCGTGCCATTGCGTAAAGAAAGGTTCCAAAAATGGAATGAACAGCCTTGCGTTCTCATCACGACCGATTTACCCACCACAGCAAGGCTCCTCTGGGAGATAATGGCACTTCCTGTCAGAGGAAGTTATTTGTACTCTCTGGGCAGCTGCGAGAGAAAGACGGAGAGACTGACACCGGTGGCTTAATCTGCAGTGGAAAGCTGTGGAATGAGATCTATCTGATCCCTTATTTGGTGTGGTCGCTTTTCCGCTCCGGGGGAAATTATCTCAGGTCCCTTTTGATTCATGCAGAACGATCTTCCTCTTACATCACACTTTCTCATGCGCTGAGTCGTGCCAGCCGGGCGAGCATCCGCACCCTGGATGTGTCGAGGCCTGAAGCGCATGCTGCAGTCGCACAAACCCACTTTATGAGTGAGACGACGAGCCAAGACTGCTGCTTGAGTTTCATAAAGTACGGATGTCATAAATGCTTTGGGCTTGTACAGATCGTATAAACCCATCTGCCCGTACTTATTGAGTAACGTTTTTGCAGATCAGACACAGTGGCTGGTGAATGCTGAATCAGCCGCGTAGAATTTTTTTAAATGTACTTTTCTTTACTTTTCTATAATTCAACATTTTATAACAACTTGTTTGCTTGCTTGATTTATTTTGGGTTTTTATTCATTTTGTTTGTTTGTTTGTTTAATTATTTATTTTGTTTAATTATCTTTTAATTGAATAAATCCGCAATCTGGGTTAAATATAATTAATCCACCCTATTTAGTAACTTTTTGCTGATCAGACCCAGTAGCTAGTGAATGCTGAATTATTTTTTATAATTCAACATTTTATATTTTTATATTAATTAGTTTTTTTTGTTTGTTTTATTTGTTGTATTTATTTGTTTAGTTATTTATTTTATTTATTTATTTTGTTTAATTAATTAATTTAAATATTTAATATTTATATTTGTTTATTTATTTGTTGTATTTTAATTATTTTAGTTATTTATTAATTGTTTAATTTTAAAATATTATTTAATATTTATTTATATTTTTTATGTATTTGTATTTATTGTTTGTTTATTATTTTTGTTGTATTTAGTTTAATAATTATTTATTTTAGATATTCATATTCATATTGTTAATTTTTATTTATTCTTTATTTATTTTTGTTTAATTATTATTTTTGTTTTACTTATTTTTTTTTATTTGTTTGTTTGTTCAATACTTATATATTTTTTGTTATTTAATTATTTTAATTTATTTATTATTTTAGATCATTAAAACAGACTCACTTGCGAATCAATGCTGAAGTATTTTTTTTCAGTTTAACTTTTGATAACATAATTTAAACATTTTTTTTATTTTTTTATTTTTTTATTTGTTTGTTTCTTTGCTGGCTTGTTTCTTTTATTATTTATACATTTTTAAATTTTTTGTTTCTTTTCTTTTTTTTTGTTAAATTGAACAAATGTGCAAATCATTAAATACAATCAATCTGCCTTTACTTTAGAGTATTGAGGGATATCGCAGGGATATTGTAGATGGTTTCAAAGAAACCAAATACGGTTCTCGGCATCTTCTGTTTGGTCTCTTAGAGCACTGTGACTTACAATAGAGAAAGAGATTCAGCGTTTGATTTATTACCTATCAGGAACATAAAAGCTGAAGGCGTTGGGACATAAAACAGTAAAACGTAGTCACTGTCAACTTGAGTAACACGACTCTCATGTGTAAGACTTCTTAAAGAATTAAAGTCTGACAGTGAATCTCGTTGTGAAAGTCAAGCCTTCGCACCGATTTTCAGAAGCGGTTAATGGATTTTCTCTTGATTTGTTCTCCTGTAAAGCGTTCCCATCTACAAACTGAACGCTTCCGGCTGGAGTCGGTCAGATAAGTCTCTTTGCATCAGCGCTTCAGCGCTCTGATCCGACCGGGACGCTGCCTCCGGTTTCCCAGCATGCCTCGCTGCATTAAGACAGATCTTTGTCATCCGGGAGCCTGCTGTTAATCTCATCGCTCACTGGAGGTTGAGACAGCAGCTGCCCGTGTTGCTTTTGGAGCGACGGTGAAGTGTTGATATTGCCATGGTCACAGGCCAGACCTTCACCACAGAGCCGCCTTTGTGTGTGAGTCCCGGAGTCTGGGATCGGCTCTTTCAGAGATGCGTGAGGTCACAAACGTGCTTTATGAATGCTTGTTTAAAACATTGCAAGCATGCAGTCCTGTTCTACATACTTCACATGCTTTATTTTATTTATTTATTTTGTTTAATTAATTAATTTAAATATTTAATATTTATATTTGTTTATTTATTTGTTGTATTTTAATTATTTTAGTTATTTATTAATTGTTTAATTTTAAAATATTATTTAATATTTATTTATATTTTTTATGTATTTGTATTTATTGTTTGTTTATTATTTTTGTTGTATTTAGTTTAATAATTATTTATTTTAGATATTCATATTCATATTGTTAATTTTTATTTATTCTTTATTTATTTTTGTTTAATTATTATTTTTGTTTTACTTATTTTTTTTTATTTGTTTGTTTGTTCAATACTTATATATTTTTTGTTATTTAATTATTTTAATTTATTTATTATTTTAGATCATTAAAACAGACTCACTTGCGAATCAATGCTGAAGTATTTTTTTTCAGTTTAACTTTTGATAACATAATTTAAACATTTTTTTTATTTTTTTATTTTTTTATTTGTTTGTTTCTTTGCTGGCTTGTTTCTTTTATTATTTATACATTTTTAAATTTTTTGTTTCTTTTCTTTTTTTTTGTTAAATTGAACAAATGTGCAAATCATTAAATACAATCAATCTGCCTTTACTTTAGAGTATTGAGGGATATCGCAGGGATATTGTAGATGGTTTCAAAGAAACCAAATACGGTTCTCGGCATCTTCTGTTTGGTCTCTTAGAGCACTGTGACTTACAATAGAGAAAGAGATTCAGCGTTTGATTTATTACCTATCAGGAACATAAAAGCTGAAGGCGTTGGGACATAAAACAGTAAAACGTAGTCACTGTCAACTTGAGTAACACGACTCTCATGTGTAAGACTTCTTAAAGAATTAAAGTCTGACAGTGAATCTCGTTGTGAAAGTCAAGCCTTCGCACCGATTTTCAGAAGCGGTTAATGGATTTTCTCTTGATTTGTTCTCCTGTAAAGCGTTCCCATCTACAAACTGAACGCTTCCGGCTGGAGTCGGTCAGATAAGTCTCTTTGCATCAGCGCTTCAGCGCTCTGATCCGACCGGGACGCTGCCTCCGGTTTCCCAGCATGCCTCGCTGCATTAAGACAGATCTTTGTCATCCGGGAGCCTGCTGTTAATCTCATCGCTCACTGGAGGTTGAGACAGCAGCTGCCCGTGTTGCTTTTGGAGCGACGGTGAAGTGTTGATATTGCCATGGTCACAGGCCAGACCTTCACCACAGAGCCGCCTTTGTGTGTGAGTCCCGGAGTCTGGGATCGGCTCTTTCAGAGATGCGTGAGGTCACAAACGTGCTTTATGAATGCTTGTTTAAAACATTGCAAGCATGCAGTCCTGTTCTACATACTTCACATGCATTCCTGCATTACTGTGGCAGGAACAAACCTCAGTAATCAAAGGAATTAAATCTGTTTGAAGTTTAAGTTTAACTTTAATTTGCTCAGCAAGAACTGTTGCTTTGCCACAACAACTGACCTGAAAGTCAACTATGCATTTATATTTAAAATTTAAGTATTTTTAAAAATTTGAACAATTTATAATCAGATTTCTCTTTAAGGTCAACTGCGTTGATGAATTAAGTTCTGGATGGAAATTATAGAGATGGTGGGCAAAAGTATATATATTTTTTTGACACGGTTAACCACAAGATCCTCCTGTCAACCCTATTGGTAAAGGGCATCTCAGGAACCGCACTCTAGTAGTTTGAGTCTTACCTCTCAGATAGGTCCTTCAAGGTATCTTGTAGAGGTGAGGTGTCCAAGTCGCAACATCTAACTACTGGGGTGCCTCAGGGCTCAGTACTTGGACCACTTCTCTTCTCTGTCTATATGGCATCACTAGGTTCTGTCATTCAGAAACATGGCTTTTCATATCACTGCTATGCTAATGACACTCAACTCTACCTCTCATTCCATCATAGAGATGGTGGGCAAAAGAATATATATTTTTTTATTTAAATGTGTATGTAGCTCCTTTTATTTTACATATTTGAAATATGCAACTATGTTTATATTTTATATATAAAATTTTACATCTCATATAGAAATATGACTGTAGTTTTTAATAAACTATAAATTCATAGAATTTTATGTGTGTGTGTAATTTTATAAATTTAAATTAATGCATATAAAATATATAAAAATGTATTTAAAAAAAATGGTTTAGTTTGTTTTTTATATTTATTATAATTTTATTGTATTATATTTTTATATTTATTTATAAAAATATGTTTATAAATGTATAAATAAATAATATTTATATGTATATAAATGCATTTTATACATTATTCATTTACATTTTACATTTATCTTGCTGGATCTGTCTGCTGCTTTTGACACGGTTAACCACCAGATCCTCCTGTCAACCCTATTGGTAAAGGGCATCTCAGGAACTGCACTCCAGTGGTTTGAGTTTCTGTCCAGGCTGGACTATTGTAATGCTCTCTTCGCAGGTCTTCCAGCCAGTTTCATCAAACCTTTACAATTAATCCAGAACGCGGCAGCAAGATTAATCATTAATGAGCCGAAAACAATGCACGTCACACCACTTTTTATCAATATGCACTGGCTACCAATAGCTGCTCACATAAAATTCAAGGCATTAATGTTTGCCTACAAAACCACC
>NW_015554321.1:55710-56078 GCF_001515605.1 Sinocyclocheilus anshuiensis
TAAATCGCATGCGATATTTAATGCGCATCTTGTCAGAAAGCCGGTTCTGTAATCAGCGGTAAATCTCCACCTGCGTGCTTTCACATTGAGCAGCATTAACTACACAGAGCCTTTGTTCACTGACGAGCTGCGCAAAAAATCGCGCGAATATGAACGTCAGTGTGACAAACATGCAAAAAAATAAGAAATCAGGAAGGGTCCTGATTTCTTATTTTTTTGCATGTTTGTCACACTTTAATGTTTCAGATCATCAAACAAATTTAAATATTATTAAAAGATAACACAAGTGAACACAACATGCAGTTTTTAAATGAAGGTTTTTATTATTAAGGGAAAACAAAATCCAAAACTACATGGCCCTGTGTGAA
>NW_015554321.1:57401-58528 GCF_001515605.1 Sinocyclocheilus anshuiensis
ACATGCATATTTATAAAAATATAAATATATAAATGTAATAACTGCATAGTCTTTTATACAATACACGTATACTGTATACGTGTATGTATGCATTTATTGAAATTGTGCCTGATGTGGTGAGGAAGTATTTAGTCATTTGTTTACTGTATTTTGCTTGAGTGGATCTTTCTGATTACGGTCCCTGCGGCAGGTACTGAAGAGAGGAGCAGTTCATCTGAGTTTTATTTAACCGTGTGCTGAGAGCTTAGATCAGCTAAACCTCTAGATGAAACACTTGCTCAGAATCGTTCAGAGCTTTTGTTCTGTGTGTGATTGTTTCTGTTAATAACAAAAACTCGACTCTCCAGGGAAGGCGCTGGAGTCTGGGTTGTTTCTCTAGCGGAGTAACAGATTTTTCTGAATGCATCTGAGATCCCATTTATCAACATGAAAATGTAATATGTTCTTTCCTTTCATTCTTAGACAAAACACTAACAACTCTATTTTAAGAGCCCCTAAGAATGTCTGCATAAACTATTTCCTCAGTGAGCGGCGCTGATCTGAGTACACTCTTATTTCCTCATAATATTTGTTTTTCCGTGGCCTTTCCGAGTCATTTGACCTTTAGATGTGGGAGGGATCTGACTTGACGTGGGGAACTGGATGGTTTATTTAGGCTGATTTTAACCAGGGCCGTTAAAGCACCATAAATAATGCTTGCAATGACAGGAATGGTTTATCAGGGGAGTTAGTTGTCTTTTAAGGGGTCATATGATGTTGCTAAAAAGAACATTATTTTGTGTATTTGGTGTAATGAAATGTGTTTATGTGGTTTAAGGTTCAAAAAACACATTATTTTCTACATACTGTATATTATTGTTTCTCCTCTATGCCCCGCCTTTCTGAAACGCTCGATTTTTACAAAGCTCATCGGTCTGAAAAGCGAGGTGTGCTGTGATTGGCCAGCTATCCAGTGCGTTGTGATTGGCCGGATACCTCAAGCGTGTGACGGAAATGTTACGCCCCTTACCATACTGTGATGCCTTGTCCTGGCACGACCAGACAAAACCAATGAAACCCATTACAAATGAGGCATTTGTTGCATCCAGTGGGGACATAATTACGGATTATAATGATTTATACTGTCT
>NW_015554321.1:59063-63985 GCF_001515605.1 Sinocyclocheilus anshuiensis
ATGACACCCGGCTGGAATCCACTTCGTCCACGGTGAAAGCCGATCCGGTGATCCACAGCGCAAAGTTGATGTATTTCCTAAGCGACCAGCACAGATCAGCTCCAGGCATGACGAAGCAGATATCGTCCTCTTTTGGAAGGCCAAACAAAGTAGTTTCGCTTTCACAACGAAACACACGGCACCAACAATACTACAGCGAGAATCAAAGTTACGCCATTTGGGCGGCGTTATGCAAATCTTCCCACATCGTGACGTAGATATGTGGGGGCGTGTTAGAACGAGCCATTTTAGGTAGGCGTGGCTGACTCTACACTTTTATAAAGAATATCTCTTTGGATTTGAGACTTTAGTCTTTGCAACTTTACAGATCTTCTTTATGCACCAAGAGCTTGTAACACTCCAAAGAGAAAGGAACTATTGAAATCGCATCATATGACCCCTTTAACTGCTGTGAGGGTAAGCCAAAATTACCCAAATGTGTGAGTGATTTCAACTTTCCATTATGTTAGACGTCATTAATTATACAGTTGTTTAAAATAAAAGGCGTTTAACACCAAACATGTACATTTCACCCAAATTAAAGCTATAAATCACTTGAAGGCTTTTCGTTTGCCGTCTTTTTGGATAATTGCACATAGAGAAGTGTGTATTTGTTCAAATGGTCCTGCGAATGATCATGATTGATTTTATTTAAACAATATTGCATAATGTGAACATAAGCAATTGATTAGTGAATTTCATGACCAATCATGTTGTCTGCAGGGTTATTATATTTACATTACATTTACATTTAGTAGACGCTTTTATCCAAAGCGACTTATAAATGAGGACAAAGCAATCAAAATCAACAAAAGAGCAATGATATGCAAGTGCTATAACAAGTCTCAGTTAGCTTAACACAGTACACATAGCAAGGTTTTTTAAAATTATATAATAAATAAAAATAAAACAGAAAGAATAGAAAAAAGAATAGAGCAAGGTAGTGTTAGAGGCCTTATTAGTTAACTAAAACTTCATAAACTTCTTGTTTAAATATATATTTAGAAATAAATAAATAAAATAAAATAAAAAAATGATGAAAACAATAGATTAAGAATTACATGCATATATATATATATATATATAGATCATGTCATCTGCACCAGGCTTATGCTTAGCTGATACTAAAACCATAAAAAAAAAACTTTACTTGAAAAAATAAATTAATAAACAAACCTACCTTAACTGAAATAAAATATTAAAAACGTTTATTTTCAGCAGTTGCCAATGCAGCATTTCTCATTTTAATTATCTTAACGTGATGTACTAAATTACTTAGCTAAAGCTGTAATAAGTTGAAAATTATAGAAACAGAAATGTAGAAAAATAAATAAAAATAATGTAGACATGTATAAAAAACAAACAAACAAAACACTAAAAATGGAAAAAAATTAAAACTTTAGCTAAAATCAAAACAAAAAATAATTAATTAATTGATAATTTAAATGGAAAGTATAAAAATATTAAGAAAAACTATAATAGTATTTCAATGCTAAAATAACACTAGTCTGCACACGGCTGTAGTTGGAAATAGTGGAAATGATTTCTTGCTTTTCTCCTCATCTCTGTGTTCGGTCCCAGAATGACGATATCGAAGCGATTGTGTCTGATGCATCTTTACGCAATGTCTTTTTACCATTACTTTCACTGGCTCGTACATATCTCAATGTGAATGATTTATTAACTAGCGTGAGTGTTCATGCATGCTTCACATCACACTAAATCAATACACAACCCGTCTCTCGGTAACAGAGGCAAGTTTAATCAGACACTGCTATTGTGAAACACACCAATAAAGACAGCAGCACATTTTTCATTATGCTTTAAGCATGTTGAATCAGATGCTGCATCCTGTTCATGAGATGAACGGCTTTTGGCTCTTCTAGACGTGCGGGAGTTGATGCCAGTAAACATTTACGCAAAGAAAGTCTCTGTTCTGAAACACAGTGAGCTGCCTAACTAGACAGCATCATAGACAGCAAAGGCATAATTATACAGTCATTTAGCTAAATCTGAACCCAGCATTGCATGTCTTTCACAGACGGGTGGTCCCAGAATGCATTGCACAAGCTCCATTGTGAGACTGTTGATTTTACTACTTTTTTTGTTGAATACTTAGAAGTACCAGGTTTGTGCACCATTCAGAATTTATTGAGAATGTCTTCCCTAAATTTGAGTTTTATTTTAATTGAGGTAGCAAAGAGGATGCAAAATTGCATTTTGAATTTGAATATAAGGAAGCCTAATTACAATTAATTGCAATTCAAATAAATTAATATTACTGTATTTTTTAGCTAGAAAATCAAAGTTTATGAAACAAACTTTAAATGTTGACCAGTGTGGAGGAACACTTAATAAAATGCATTATCTGTGTTGCATTTTTTTAATGCTTTTTTTGTATTTTAATTGAGGTTTTAATAATTTTGTTGTGCTTTGTCATTTTTATTAGTTATTGTTTTTAACGTTTTTAATATGTATATGTTTTTTATTTCTGTTTTAGTTTGATTTATTTTAAAACAAAGTTAAACGAAAAGAAAATGAGAAATGTAGCTGAAATGATTTCATTCATTCATTCATTCCAGTTAACATGTTTTTTTTTAATGTAAAAGTTTATTTTTATAGTTTTAGTTAATATAATTAAATTTAAATAATTAAAAAAAATGATAAATTAAATATTAATTTATTTTAAAACATTAGATTAAATTAAAAGAGAAATGTAGCTGAAAATGTTTTGTTTTATTTTATTTATTTATCCCAGTTTACATCTATTTTTCAAGTAAAAAAAGTTTGTTTTTATAGTTTAACTTTAATAACCCTGGCCAATTTTTCAGTTCACATTAATTCAGTCTAATTAAAAATGATCAGTTATCAAGTCTCACATCACTCACTTAATGCAGTTCTTTTTAACTTAAGATGCTCACTTGGAAGACAGCTGCCTGTGTGCACTCTTAAAAATAAAGGTGCTTAAAAGCTTCTTCACAGCGATGCCACAGAAGAACCATTTTTGGTTCCACAAAGAAGCATTCAGTCAAAGATTCTTTAAAGAACCATCTCTTTCTTACATTTTTATAATCTGACAAACCTTCTTTCACCACAAAGAAGCTTTTGTGAAACCGAAAGGTTCTTGAGATGTTAAAGGTTCTTAATGGTACCATTTAGACAAAAAGGTTCTTCTATGGCATCGTGAAGCACCTTTATTTTTAAGAGTATACTCCGTAGACAACAAGGCAGCACATTAAGGTTTTTATTTCCCGGCCCTCCAGTGTGCATCTGTCGTGCTCGTGAGGTTTGTTCCTGTCTTTCCAATCGCCTCATGCTTTTTTTCTGGTGACAGATATCATAACGAGACTGGCGTTTCGTGATTCCGTTGTGTGTCGTTAACTACAGCACCAGACGGAAACAGAGACCTTCTTGGGTTTCATCTGCTGAACTTTCCCTCCCGGTTTGGTTCAGTCGAGGGTCCGTCTCGCCGTTCGTCCATCACTAGCGCTCCTCCACTCAGCCCTGAACTTCACAAAGCTTTCTGTCAGCTCGACATTTGATACTCACGCTCAACAAATACGCTCTAATTTTAGCATGAGTCGAGTGCTATATTATTCCCTGATGGTGCTCCTTTAACCTCACCGCTGCTCCTCACGCATAGGAAGGCCTGGAATGCTTTTGTAGCATGTGAACGCATTGTATGTGTGTGTGTGTGTGTCGATCGGGTGTGAGGTAAGAGCTGGACGAGATTCCATAATAACAATAATCCAGCGTTACATAAGCAGGAGGCGTTTGGGAGAAAAGGGAGATGAATGCTTTCCATTGGGCTTCATCAGCCTCAGATTTCCAGAGACAGAGCTTGGCTAATGGCTTTGACGAATAGCTGAAGGATTCCATGAAGGGTTTTGGTTTGAAGTAGTGTTTTTGGTCTCGACTAAGAGGCCTTAGCGTGAAGGTTCAGATACTTCAATTAAATGTTTTAAAGTAGGCTATGCTCATTAAAGGAGAAGTTCAACACCAAAATGACCAAAGTCATTTACTGTTATGTTGTTCCAAACCCATATTAGGGCTGCTCTATCCGTCCGTCAGTCAGTCAGCGAGTGTTGGGTAAGTTACTCTAAAAAAAGTAATTAATTACTAGTTACTAATTACATCTTCGACAGTGTAATTAGATTCCTGTACAAATTACTCTCTCCAAAAAGTATTTAATTACTTATTACTAATTACTTTCTAAATCCTACATAATCCTCGACAAGTTAATGATACAAGGATAGACATGAAACGGTTCTTTTAATTCTTTCAAATAAATAATAGATAAATATATAAATTATTCTGGTCACACTTTGATTAGAGTCCAGTTCTCACTATTAACTAACTATTAACTATGACTTTTGCCTCAAAGATTTAGAATAAGGTCTTGCCGAATAAGACATTAATATGTGTTTTTTAAGTAATAATAAACAGCAAATATCCCAGTAATATTCATGCTAATAACCAACTAGTTAATAGTGAGAATTAGAAAAAAAAAAAGTGTTACCAAACTCACCAAAGTATGTAAAGTGAGAAGGGTACATAAACAGCATGCATTTTAAGGTTAGACTTTAAATTTTGATGTTAAATCCACTATTGTATTGTATTGTATTGTGTATATAAATGTTCCACAGTCTATACACAGTATTATGCTCAATTACATCTGTCTGTCTGTCTATCACTACTACTAGTTCTCTCTATCTATCTATCTATCTATCTATCTATCTATCTATCTATCTATCTATCTATCTATCTATCTATCTGTCTGTCTGTCTGTCTGTCTGTCTGTCTGTCTGTCTATCACTACTACTAGTTCTCTAACTCTCTCTCTCTCTATCCATCTATCTATCTATCTATCTATCTGTCTGTCT
>NW_015554322.1:0-17471 GCF_001515605.1 Sinocyclocheilus anshuiensis
CAGGGCTATACTGACTGATAGTAAAGCAGTCTCAGTTGAATGGCCACTGCTGAAACCTGATTGGTTATCGTTCATTTGGTCATTCTGTGAAAGAAATGTAACTGTGTCTATAAAGGTGTAAACCAAATGGTCCATTCCATTAGAATAACAAAGGAACAGCATTCCTCAGGAACGTCTTGTAGATTAATGGTCCATTCCATTAGAATAACAAAGGAATAGCATTCCTCAGGAATGTCTTGTAGATTGCAGGATCTCCAGCGGGAGGTCCTAACAGTATCTGTTGTTTGTAGCCCTTTTGTCTTTAGGTATAAAATTCTATCCCACAGACAGAACTTTGGGAGAAGCTAAGATTCTTACAAGGGTTAAGATTGTTTGAAGGATGGCATGCTAACATCACTATTGAAGAACTGCTACCCTCTTCAATAAATTCTTCTCCCCACAAAAATTGTGGTCAGTAAATAATTTTTTTGTATTAGAGAAATCTAGTACATTGGTGAGCCACCCAAAAGACTGCTAAGCAAAAATTCAGTAAAGTGAAAAGTAAAGTGAAAACGAAAAAAAAATTCAATCGGTTCACTCCGAGCAGAATCGATATTTTAACGTTTCTGTTCCTACGTTCCTCTGTATTAGGCCTATACCGTTCCGAAACCGGTTCGGGTAGAAGAAATACCGGTTAATAACATTGTTTTTTTTAAAACAATTTTCTTTGCCTATAATAATAATAATAATAATAATAAAGTACAGCGTTTTCTTTACTCAAAAAGAAAAAGAAAAAAATAAACAGGAAGAGATCTGGTAATGTTAGCCTAGGCCAGGGGTAGGCAAGTTCGGTCCTAGAGAGCCGCAGTCCTGCAGAGTTCTTTAATTATTAATAAATTAATAATTAATTAATTAAAACAATCTTTTATTGTACTATTGAATAAAATATTATTTAATTATCAAAGAAAGAAAAAAATAATACCATACCATAATTGTAAATGCTGCGATACTGTGATGCTCAAATTAATAAATTAATAATTAATTAATTAAAACAATCTTTTATTGTACTGTTGAATAAAATATTAGTTAATTATCAAAGAAAGAACAAATTAATACCATAATATGGACTATTGTAAATGCTGTGATACTGTGATGCTCAGATACTGTTATTTCCTTCTCACATTGCTGATTTCACCATTAACTCTTCACCTGAACAGTTTATGTTGCTGTATATGGTATCATTGTAATCCTTGACCATCAAAACATAGGGGTAGACACCTTTTCTGTGTTACCACGTTTGGTTCAGGAGATATAACACAAAATACATAATTTGGTTATGGCGGAAAGTAAAATAGTCGCCATGGCAACCACGAAGTGTTTTTGCGATGGCTCCATTTCTGAAAATGTTCAGGGCCCTAACCTGTACAATTGTACCAAGTTTCATGCTTTTATGAAAAAGTGAACATATCACCTCAAATTTTGCACATTTCACCTGGACTATCACTGTTTTGTCCCAGGAACTTTTTTCCCCCCAGACCTGTTACTGTCTGCGTTTCCATCGCGGTCTAACTTACTGAGAAGATTAGGCAAATTGTCTGGTGATGTAGGTCTGCGCGCGTTTCTCAATACAAAGTACGCAAATTTCGGACTTGCATCCTCGGTAGTTCGGACTTCGCAAGTTCGTCTCAGGAGTATGAACACCCGCGGACAGGACGACGCAAGTCCGGTAATTTCAGTCAGCTCACCTTGGCTACTGCAATTTTCCTCACTGTATTTACATTACGGCGAAATATGATATCAAACACCACTGCCTCTTTTTGGTTCCATTTAAACATATTAATAGCCGCAGAAATGTAGTTCAGGGAAAGTACATAAATTACAATGAAACAAAATATTATATCAAAAAGTATTGCCTCTAGAATTAATAGAATAAAGACCAAAGATTACCTGTTAGATTTACCCAAAACGAATTATATCTTATGTTTAACCACTGCAGAGACATCAGAGCCAGCGGCAAATGTCAGAAGGACTAGCCGAGGTGAGGCTGCTCTCGTCGGGATACATGAGCACTGAGCGCCCGCTGATCGCATGGTGGTCACGTCTAAGGCTGCGTTTACACTGGCACAGAAAAAATCCGATCTTTCGCTCACATCTGACACAGATCGGAATTTGTTGCACACGTGTAAACACAAAAACCCGCACTAGATCCGATATTTTTGCATCAGATCTGAGCCACTTCCAAATGTGGATTTTAATTGGATACACATCTGATATCTGGACATCCTACGTCTAAACACACATATCCGATTCTCCACAGAACTCCTAATGCGAGGGCGGCACGTTTGCTCATAAAGATTTTTAATGGCGTTTTAATGCCGGCGTGCTGTCTGCGCTCGCCACATGTGTAAACAAAAACCCGCCCGAAATCCGATTTTTTTTTTATTTTTTTGCATCCGATCTGAGCCACTTCCAAATGTGGATTTTAATCTGATACACATCTGATATCTGGACATCTGACCTACGTCTAAACACACATATCCGATTCTCCACAGAACTCCTAATGCGAGGGCGGCACGTTTGCTCATAAAGATTTTTAATGGCGTTTTAATGCCGGCGTGCTGTCTGCGCTCGCATTTTATTGGGATTGAAACTTTTTATAGGTAAGAAATTGCACATTCAGGAGCTGGTTTTCAACCCCCGCCCAGTGAATTTTGAAAATACAACAGCTAAAAGCTACATATATTTCTCAGCAATGAGGTGATAACTAAGCAGTTTTTGTAATTAAACCGACAAGCTTGTTTGCGATGCTTCACAATCGCTCGCTCGCACGTAGGTGCATGCGTTCTCTCTCTCTCTCTCTCTCCTTAATTCGAATTCATTTCAATAAATATCATCTTTATTTCACTAAAGAATTCGGCGAAGCACATTTTCAAACAGGCGCTGTCTTTATAAATAAACTGCAGATTTGAGTTTTAAACAACTACATTTTCGCCTGAAATACTCTTAAAACAACATTTCATAACACAATAACAGTAATATTTAAAAGAAAAAATACGCGAATATGGTGGTTGAAATACAATGCTGCGTGAACTCAACCAATCAGCATGCTCAGCGCCCAAGTCCCGCCCCCGAAAGTTCCGGACCTTTGAAAAAGTACTACCCCGCGAGCAGAGACACTTGCCTTGTCCAAATACCCACACTTGCGGTCTTTGCACTTGACCACTTGACAACTTATAGGACGTATTTCCTGTATTTGGCAGTGAGGAAGAAAACCGCAAGTGTGTGGTGAACTTTTCATTACCTGATGGGACACACTTATAGTGTTGTAAAAATGCAAGTGTTTACATAGCTTAATTTTAATTTTAAATACTTTGCATTTTAAAATCAACTTCTAAATGTCAGTTCAGTAATCCCTATAACATGGCATAATTTTAATTTGTGGTGCTTCTAATTAAGTGATAAAAAGCAGTTGCAAATGTTGTACAAAATAAATATCACCACTACTCATCTTTGCACCAATAAAACGTAAAAAACAAACACTGTTTTTTCTACCAAATTATATGTAATATCTAATTGTTATATTAATATTTAACTTACATTGGAAAGGTTTCCGTGACCTCTCGCGAGATCTCGGCAAAGAGTCTCACGATTTATTTCCAGAACATGATGCATGATGGGATACACTAAGCCTCGAATAGTGCTCCAGAGCGTATTCGAGATAGTGTGGATTTAGTGTGCGTTAAGGGCACTGTGCTTTGGCGTTTTTAAGACCTGGGACAGTCTTGCGCACTTACTTCGTGTCGCGCGCACACGCTCTCAAGTGGCCAAGACCGCAAGTGTGGGTATTTGGACAAGGCATTTCTGAGGGGCACATTTTTACCCAGAAATTTATTTAGATCCTGGTTCCTGCGGTGGAAACACACTGAGTACCGGCCCAACGTCCCTAGTTCCTGGGGAAAGTTCCTGCGGTGGAAACAGGGCTAAACATACCGTGGTTCGGAACCAAAAACTATAGGTGTGAACACAAACCAGCGGGGGCAGGGAGAGGGGGATCAATCGAACTCGGGCTCGGACCAAGCAATTGAACCAAGTGTGAAAGCACCCTAAGATATGTGTTTCTGAATAAATAAAGCAGTAGTTGTTGTCATAAAATCACGAGTCTGTTTTGATTTAAAGGTCAGAAGCTATAGTTTACATCAACAAAAATCACAAACACTATACTTGTAAATTAAATAATTTAATATATACAGATCTATTAATTAATATGTAACATTTTTGTCTTAAAAAAAAAATTATTATTAGCTAGTTCTAACAAATAAGTTTTTGCTCAAAACTAACCAAAGTAAAAATAAAAAATTTCTGCACAGGAGAGAATTTGTCTTGTTTCAAAACAAAAGGAAATATATATATCGGTATCGGTATCAGCATCGGCTATCAGCCAAAATGATTTGAAAAATATCGGCATATCGGCAAAAATCTAATATTGTGCATCCCTAGTTGTGTGCAGAACATTTTTAACAAAGGGTAAAACAGTTTAACCCAAGACCGCAACTTTTACAGAACACAAAACAAAATGTACTATGAGTGATTTCAATAACAAAAGACATAAATGATCGTCTGAGGCTTGAACGGAGGAGTATGTATGTGTGTCTGTGTGTAAATGAATGCGTGTGTGAGGCAGTCTTAACGAGAGACACCCTTCCAGTGCCAGGCATGAGACAAAGCTGACTTCACATACACACAATACACACACACACTCTAGCTCAGCTTCCTGTCACAAAACTGCAGTGTGCATGTATAGATTTCCTTGACATTGTGTTATCTCTCTTCTTACATAGGATATAATGAATGGAAATATGAGTTTGAGTTTGTGTGTGTTAAATGATCACGTTTGTTGGTGTGTGTTGTATGTACATGTTGGGGAGGTTGTGGGAAGGCTGTTAAGATTTATTAATATTTTTAGAAGAGCAATGAAGCCTAATGTGACAGGAGGCGATAGGAGAGAAAGTAAATGTCAGCCCTTGTTCACATTTACCCATAATGCACAACTCTCCCCCAAAGTGACAGAGACTCATCTATAATGCACAGCAGATTTAACAGATTCTCTCACACACACACATGTCTTTGGACTATCTTTCCTTTGTTCATTCATACTCTATTTTCTATCAAAAGAACTTCTGAGCTGAATTTAGGACCACGGTTCAAATTAAACCTAGCAATTAAAACACTGTGATGATTTCCCTTGCACACTCTTTTCTCTGTGTGTCAGTAAAATCAGCCATAAGACAGTCGGAAAGAGTGTCTGAGAGAGAGCAATACATTTCTAAAAAAAAGAAATAAAAAAGCAAAAGAAAAAGAAGCATGTCAAATAGAATAAAAAAAATTAAATGAATGGTTCCTCCAAATGTAAATATTTGTCATTATTTACTGATGTGGTTATGACATTCCTCTGTGGAAGATTATTCTGGAGATTAATATCCTGGCTTTTCCATAATAAAAGTAAATCAGGACTTGGGCTGTCAATCTCTAAAATGACAAAAATTATCATAAATGTGTTTAGACAAACGGTGCAAAACACCAAAATATTAGCTGTCTTTGAAAATCTTCCGGTCCGTTGAGCTGTATGTTGAAAACATCTATGTATTGGTGCTTTAAAGAACCCAGAAACCAAAACACTCATCTGAACAACCTATAATGGAACATCAAGAACATTTTAAATCTCCAGAGAACCATATGATTCAATTGTTTGAAGCTGGTCCATTGAGTCAGTAAGAGCTCAAGAACCAGGTCAGTCAGATCAGTTAGACCAGTTTTGTGAAATGATTAACCAATTCACCGAAAAGAGTTTGACATCTCCAGTCTATTTTATTTTATTATATGGAAAAGAATGGCCAGGATGTTTTTCAAAAATTCTATTTTTTTATGTTACACAAGAAAAAGTGTGGGAAAAAGGTGTGTAAATAATAGGACTTTCATTTTAGGGTGAACTGTCCTTTTAAATTTCGCATTTTACCTGCATTCACCCTATCATGGACTAAAATCACATAATATCTATATCTCGACAATTGAATTTGTAACAGCATAATCCAGATTTCTCCTCTTCCAAAATGAGGTGCATTTGCTCTCGCTCTCTCTCTCTCTCTCTATGGTGCAGTGCATCATCAAATCATTACTGGAGAAAAAAAAAAAACATTTCTGCAATTTTGCACCAAGAAATAAGTATATTTTCCACCGAGAATTGCTCTCCCAATTCAGGGGGCCAAGTAGTTAAATCCCCTCAGGGCTGCTATTATGATTATGAGAATTCTGGGACTCAAGAGAGATTGAAGTGGAAGCATTTCAGCTGTCCATTAGGAACTTCCCATCTGGACACAAACCCAGCACAGCTGCAAAGCCTCGGCCTGCAGAGAAGCGAGCAGGGGGTAGATGAGGTGAATTTAGTGGGGAAATAAACAGAATGTGTTTAATATGACACTGAAATGGTCATAGATGTTTTGAACAATGAGTCCAATACAGTCTCAAGGATTTCTGAAATGCTGCACACACACAGAAAAGAGCATCATCTTTTCTTTAGAGTAACACAAGCCTATCAGAGCTCTCAAAGATGTACTAGTACTTTCCAAGCAACAACATCTCATGATCATTTAGTCAAAACCAAAATTACATATTCAATATTAATATGCTTTTCACTGAAAATAAGTCAATAAACTAAAGCAATAACAAACAACACATACTCTTCAGATAAGTCTAAGTCTAAAAGTTAACAGCTGACCATTCATAATCTTATACTGAAAAGCACAGTAGGAAATGATTGATCCACCATGAAAGCAGCCTTATGTGTGTGCGGACCGTGAGAGGTGCATGTCCGCCTGACATTAATGTCAACATTTGTGCATGACATGATAATCAAATTAAGTGTGATGTATTCGATAAGCATAACAAAACATCCTTGAAGATCAGGCTCGGTAAAACTGACCAATCAAAAAACAGATGAGAACAGCCTGTGAATGTCAAGCAGAACAGATTGCATAAAGGGAGCTCACCTAAAAACACTGAGCTGCTTGTTCAAAATGTTGTGTTTGGGGGTTTTCCCCACACAAAGAAAGTAAAACCTGACATTGTGGGAACCATTTTACTGTCCCCATGAGGAATACGGCTCAATTAACATACTAAATAATATTACCAGAAGTGCAAAAAGGTTAATGGGATGATTAGAAAAGTTGTGTGTGTGTGGGTTTACTTGGCAGTACTTTGTCTGGGGACAAAACTGTCTCCAGAAATGAGCTAAATCTACCAAAATCTTCCTCTTTGAACATATGGAGATGACTTTTTAGTTGGAAAGTAAATAAATAAATGTTATTTATATATATAA
Source organism: Sinocyclocheilus anshuiensis (assembly GCF_001515605.1). Classification (NCBI taxonomy): domain Eukaryota; kingdom Metazoa; phylum Chordata; class Actinopteri; order Cypriniformes; family Cyprinidae; genus Sinocyclocheilus; species Sinocyclocheilus anshuiensis. The sequence continues at coordinate 7,352 of NW_015554322.1, forward strand.
TATTTTTAATAAATGTACACAGAATACTTTTTTTTTTTTATGTGTTTTAAAAAATCCTTCTAGGGCTAGTCTGTAGTAATTATAACAACCTGATCTCATCCGAAATTGTAACTATTTTACAAGTTTTGTATGAATTCCTGTGATTTGATTCATACCAAAACAAAACAAAAAGCAAGTATGAAGATCCACCGCAAACCTCAGTGGAATAAATAAGGAATAAAAAATACAGAACATTGCTGACATTCATTTGTGCAGGTATAAACAAACAAACCCATCTGCAAGAGACCTATTAAACAATTTTGAAGAGAAATCTGAGATTTTGCCATACACTCTGTATAGTCTTGTCCTTAAAGGGAGCCATATTTATCTCTGCTCCTTATTAATTTCAAACAGCCATCCTTAAAAATCTTGTTCCAAAGTTCACATTCATATAATGTGCAACTTTTTAAGTAAATGTACAATCAATTGACAGGTCTGCAGAATCTAAAGCACGCAGCAATATTTGCATGACCAATTAAGCTGCCAGCTTTCCGCAAAGGTCAGTCCCAACAAGGTCATAGGGAGGGGTCGGAGGGTTAAAACACTTGAAGTGTGCAATTAACCTTGTGTGAGGAGAAAGAATGAATGATGCACACAGAGAATGAGAGAGTGAGAGAGAGGGGGATGTAAAAAAAGGGAAATAATTACACTAATGGAGAGGAATTAGATCAGTAGCATTTAGTGGAGAGCTGAGTAATTGAATTAACCGGGTTTTGAATAATTCCTCTTTCATTCTACCTATTTGCTCATTAAATGGATTTGCCATGGATAATTTAACCTTCTTCTCCCAAATTAATCAATGTGGTTGAAACTCCACTTCCGCTGTTGTGGTGCATCACTTATCTGAGACAAAAATCTGAAATCTCTATCCTATTTCATTAATTACACAATAAAAGAAAACAATAAAATACAGCCAATGATGTGATAATTATAGTCTCATCCTTTCCTCCATTCTTTCTCTCTCTCTGTTGCCTTCCTTTGGGTTTTGTCGTACAGCTTGTTGCCAAATTCCACCCACAACCCATGTTTTTATTACCAGAATAAATATAGAATAAGTTTGTAATTTAGTGTTTATTTAATATTGTGAGCTGGGAACATATTTTAGGTGTCTACGAGTGTAGGTTGCTGTATTTTATAATGGCATTGCTCCATATTGGCTGGATTCTGCCACCCTCATTCTTGTCTGCTATTGTCTGTCTCAAACATTGTTCTATTGTTTCTTTCCTCTGCCACACACATATGCATAAACAACACACACACACCACACATTTAGTCCCAACGGGAACAGTCAGATGTTTCTCTTGCCCACATCTGTGATATCTTGTAAACATGAAGATTCTTTGTACACCTGACATGCCTTCGCCTCCCTTTCTTTCAATCCAGTTCCATTCTAGGTTTACTGGCATGCATGATAATTGGAAAAAAGAATTGGAAAAGCACTGGTTAAGAACACACACATCAAAAAGAACAGGCCTACCACAAACAAATGAACAAATGAAATAAACTTATTGACAGTATGTCTGCACTGTTGCTATTTTCTGTTGCAAAAATAGCCTACATATAGCCTAATAAGACGTTTCAATTATAGACAATGGCTATAATTTTTTTGCAGGAGCAACATTAAAGGGTTAGTTCCCTAAAAATACAATTAATAAAATAAAAATGTGTCAGTATTTACTCACGTTGCTACAAATTGTATAAGGTTTTGTTGTGGAACACCTAAAAAGAGAAGGATGAGGGAACTTCCGAGCTCTAAAAACCACATAAAATTACCATAGAAATAATCGTACGACACTATATTCCAAGTCTTCTAAAGTCATACGACAGTTCTGTGTGAGCAATAGAACGCAATTTAATTCGTTATTCCCTGAAAATCTCCCCTTCCGCCATTGAAACCTGCCATATTAATTGTACACACAAACGTCATTACACAAGTATACTATACCATATAAGGAGAAGAAGAAGGAGCGGAAGAAACTGCGCACAAACGTCATTGGTTCTCTCTTGTATCAATGTGGCAATTTGAATTTGAAATGTAAGGAAGTGACCTCTGCAGATCTCTAGGCGGCACGGCCCACCACTTTGAGAAGCACTGATGGCTGATAGGTTGCAGTAGCAGTTTCTTTAACATTCATATTACACATCTTTTAGCTCATATGCTTAAACTGTAAAACCTGTTAATTTCCTACTGTCATAAGTTACTACTCATTATGATCAAAAATAATAAACAGAGAATTGTGTTGCAAATTGCAAATTGTGCAATCTGTTTAAAAATTCTGCTAAAAAGTTTTTAATATGGAATATATAGTTGAATATAGCCTGTCAGACAAAATAACTATTTGAGTGAAAACAGAGAAGAACCAAAAAACTAAGAATTATTTTATTATTATTTATGTTTCGTTGTGGTTTGAAAACTATTTAAATTGACAGAACTGAATAAGCAGGAGACTGATTCATACGTTTTGTGATTTGTGTCTTTGGGGGGAAAAACCCCCAAAGCACATGCAGACAAATTCACAACACACACATTTACTAATAGTTTATATTATTATTGAGATCTCTTCAGAAATTCGACTGAAACTACAATACTTGGGTATTTTTCTCAATAGAAAATATCCTAGACGCACAAGAAAAGTCTCCATTTGCTCTCCCGTTGTTGTATAGGAGATGCAATTGAGATTTTTGCAATATTTTTTTTTTCTTTCCATGCTCTCTCCCTTCCTTGTTCTTCTATGTCTTTCTTCCACCAGAGAATATATACATGAGCACAATTTGTGAGTGTCTTAAAGACAGAAATTAAGTTCCTGTGGATCATCTCCCACCGCAGTATGGAAAGAAACACCAATAATTGTACGAGTTCTTGGAATTCACAGTACACAGTTCAAAATACTCAAAATACAGATTACTAGCCAGAGGTCATCTGTGTTCTCACAAAAATTCTCTATTCATACAAAACAAATGGGGGAATTTATAAGGTGGAATTGCTCAGTGACCGAAGCCAGGAAGGACATATTCTGACAAAAATCTGTTGTGTTCTGATGTCTCTATCTGTGAGTCAAAAACTGTATCAGAACAGAGGAAGCAATTCCAGCTCTTCACATCAATTATGTAAGAAGATAACAGTCAGTAAACACTTCACACAACAAACACTGTATTCTCCCGATACCTCCTTCAAAAACATGACAATATGTGCAAATTAACTCCCATGTTCATCAAGCTGTCAGAGAGTAAAACGCCACCATGTTTCTTCTCATTCTTTTTATGTAAATCCGTCCCATCACGTCAGTCTCAAACCCACAGTGAGTAAATATCATCTGTGTGATTACTCTTCATATGCAATAATGCCATCACACACTGTTTAGCAACAGTGGATTAAAATTAAAGAACGCATTTGGATGATGTCACATTCTGTATTTAATGAACCAAATAAACCCCTGATTTCAACACAGGAGGAGAGCGGGAAATGCTCTAGGTCAGGGGTATCCAACCCTGCTCTAGGTGGTGAGGTGCCAAAGAGGGTTGAGGGTTGAGGGATTGGGACATGACCTTAAATATTCCAGCTTATGAATGCCAAATACATCTGCTTGTGTGTGATAGAGAGAGAGAGAGAGGGAGAGAGAGAGAGGGAGATTTTGGTTCAGGGAAAAAAAAAACATTACAAGAAGAAACGGTTCAAAACGTGCTTTAATGTCTTTGAACAAATGAACATGTTTTCAAAAAGAAAAATTAGGGTGAATCAGTTGAAACGATCAGTAAAATATATTTACATTAATCATAACCCCAGGTATTTGTATCCAGTACTAATGTATACTTTTGTACAATGAAATATTTTTAATGTTAGGGGCTAAAATTAATATAAATAGGTGCTGACTTCTGGTCACTATGAAAATTGTCTTGCCTTTGTGCTCACGTGTTTGAAGAATTCTCCTTGAAAAACTTCTGCAATTTTCTTTTTGAGACTCTGTCCTGTAATTTCTGCATAAAACCATTAGCCTTCCATTTCTGTCCTTGGTTTACCAGGCATCATAACAAACATTTCTTTCTTTATCTGCGGAAACTATCACTGCTGTGCCTCTGCGTTTCCTGTTGACAACTCGGAAATTACTGAATTTAATCCAAATATCATATTTGCCCTTTTTTTTCCTTTGAGTTCCTCTGGTTTTATTTCCTTATGCTTCCAGATGCAAATGAGAAGATCTGCTCATGGCTTGGGAGAGCTAGGAGGCTGAGACTGTATTTAATTATGTCTGAGTTCACATACTGTAGACAGACCATGATCCAATTTAGAGTTTGGAACAGGAACAGCAAATTTTCAGATGCTTTCTTTTCAGGCAAGTTTTCAGAATGATTCTCACCACCACTAATATTTGCAGCCCAGAAAAAAAATTCTGGGTTCAGTACAAATTATGTTCGATCAAAAGCATTTGAGGCACTGTCACAGTCCCCAGTCACCAGTCCATTCACTCTCCTCAGTCGCCAGCCCTGTCCACTGGGAACTACATTTCCCAGCATCCCCTCTGGTCAACACCTGCACTCAGTCAGCCATCACCACACCTACCATAGATGATCTCATCAAGACCTGTATAAGAGCAGTTACTCTCCACTTCTTCCTTGTGTGGTCTTGTCTCTCCATGTATGAGTACTTACCTGTCTTCAGTTCCAATCTTCAATAAGCCCTCACTGTACACCCACCAGCACCTGCAGCAAATAAAGAACTCTTTATGCTTTATGCTAAGTTACAGTGATCCATCAATGGAAGTAAACAGGGGGCCGTTTCTGGAAGACCTAACAACAGAAATGTGAACCTGAATGAAAAGCACTCACATTAATTCTTCTATTAAAACCTGTGCAAGGTAAGATTTATGTCATGTCAATTTTAAAATAATTTTAGGGTTTTAGGTGTTCCTAAAAAGTAGTAAAATTCATTTTTTTCATAACTTTACAGAAAATGGAGAAGTTATTTTTCCCCACATTAAAATAAAATATATGGATATATTAATGAAACGGTGAGTATTTTAACTAGCCTCATTCACTTTTACTGTAAGTGCCTTTTTTAAAGATTTTTTTATTTTATAGAGGAGGTGAGTCAAAATAAAATGGTGGTTATCAACATTATTCCACAATCATTTTAGATTGAGCTTAACTTGTACTGAATGTGGAATATTCCTTTAAAACCACAAACGTTCTGTGTCATCCATACATGAATATCTGTACATCTGTGATGTTTTAATACACCAATCCCGTGCATACCTGAACCATGTGTGCATATTTAGATCTGGGTCAACATTTCCTTCAAAACATCCTTTAGAAAACAATCATCTGGATTCCATTTCTCATGCTTGATGCTTGCATAGCATAACACACACACACACCTATTCAGGAGAGGCACGTTGAGGGTGGCCCAGACCGCAGGTATACACATGCAATTATAATTATAACTGACAAAGAACTAAGTCTCTCAGCTCTCAGTCAGTAGAGTAGGAGTAATAAGGAGCTACAGTACGTGATGTATTGCTGATCATGCAGGACTGGAGTCATGCTGTGACTGCGCCCCTTAAGTCTTAACCCCAGTAAGATAGCCCTAATAAGAATACTAGGGGTCCGCTGATCTATTAACATTATCATAAATAATCTCCACATGCTTATTGCTGGTAGATGACACATCCGGTGGGTTTCGCAGATGGGTGGAGGTGTGCAGCAGATCATACATGCTGTGATAACTGTATTCAATGTATCATTCAAGATTCTGGGAGCAGTATGTCACACAAGTTGGTTTTTTATGAAGCATATGAAGAAAACAAAAGCTCACTCTGTTTATGGAAAGTCCTCTTGGTGAATTTACAAACAACAGACAAATATTTTTTCCTTTTTGATTTCTAGCAGAACAGTGCAGATTCAGTGCAACAAAGTGTTTCTGAAGCATTGAGATTGGCCAGACTGTTGCGCAACTTACTTCCAGGCAGGCCTTGGCCTCAAAACACACCGGAGATAAATCCAAGCAAACATCGTGCCTTTCAACACACACGCACACACAGTTACAGTTGCTCTGGAATTTCCTCATTGGACTTTATCCATTACCAAAACAGCCTCTCTCTCTTTTCCTAAATCTAAACCTCCCACTGAGCTGTGGGCAGGTCACAGGATAATAAATAAATGCCTCTCACACACACATGCTCATAAACAGGCGAGAAACAGCCTAAGTCCCGCAAAGAAACGCCAGTGGATAAAAGAGAAATTACGGAAGAACTAAAGAATAAGAGTAAAAGCTGGTTTTGATGATCACATTGCATTGCCAAACAGCTTTTGGGGATATGAACACCGTTATTGGCACAGACGATTCAGAAAATCTGCAATAAAAATCACACTCTTAGTCAGTGATTTCAACAGTCAGGATCTGGTTCTACAAGACATCAGTGGATTTTTCAGAGATTTTTCAGAGACATTTGTTGATTCTTCTTAGCATATTTTATTTTATTATTTTATTTTATTTAATTTGCTGATTCTTTTAAAAAGTTTTTTAGGATTATTTAGGTTTTAGTTTTTTGCCTTTAGGTTGTAATCGGTGTGTATTTTGCAATATATCAGCCTATGTACTTCTAAAGTAACAAAATAAACCATACATTAACTGGTGCACCCAAATGTACTGTGTGCAGACCATAATCAGATTTGATTATACCATCATCGCCTGTGGTGGCCCCCAATAAAACAAGCATTTAAATAACTCAAGCAGAAATATAATCATCTACAGCCACAGCACTTGTACCAAATCTGAAATGAAAAGTGTAAATAGTGTTCTTTTAATGCACGTTTTTAGTGCAATTTTATTTATCTTACTGTGTATGGTGTCATCTCTTATTTTTTAGAAATGAATGCAGACTCTGTTGCAATGACAGATCTCAGTGAAAAGATGCATAAACCGGAGACAGTGTGCATCTTTGGAACGGGTGATTTTGGACGCTCACTGGGGCTCCGTTTGCTCCAGTCAGGATACAATGTTGTGTATGGATCCAGGGGCCCTAAAAACTCTCTGTTGCTGCCTAAGGGGTCAAAGGTCATGACTCATGCAGAAGCAGCTTGTGAAGCTCGTGTGGTATTCGTGGCTGTGCAGAGGGAGCACTATGGATTTTTGAGCTCCCTGGCTTCAGGTCTTGAGGGAAAGGTGCTGGTAGACGTCAGCAATAATCTCAGGAGGGGTCTGTACCCAGAATCCAATGCAGAATACCTGAGCAGGCTGGTTCCAGGGGCGACGGTAGTCAAAGCCTTCAACACCATCTCTGCCTGGGCACTGCAGTCTGGAGGACTAGATGCCAACAGACAGGTAAAACACACACACACACACACACACACACACACACATAAACACAATTCAATCAGGTGGACAGAATATACTAACAGGCAGGTAAAACATGTAAATATATGTAAACAAGTAAATAAATGTAATATTGTTTCATGCTTCCACAAATCACAAAAATAAACACATTTTGTTCAGATGAAGCAATCAAAGAGCTATAAAATTAGTGAGAGAAAATGATTAAGACCGAAATTCTCATGCACGAGTCCCCAAATTTTTCAAAATGTTGTTAATCATTTAAGCAACAAGTGGCAAAGCACAAAGAAGCTGTTTTGAACAGGGCTGTTTAAAATTGAATGAATCAAGCTTAACAGACTTGTCTCACAAAACAGCCTTGAATGAAGGTGTTTGTATGAGCTTTTGTCATTATAATATAAACAAAAAGACAAATCAGACATGACAAATGGCATACCGCTGCACTTCATATTTGTTGTACTTCATCTCTACTGTAAGGCAGCTGGATGACATATATCATCCAACAAAAACAAACACTGTGTTTCTACACAGTACAAAAGAGCCATTAATGTAATGTGTGTCCATGTCATAATGCTCTGTTTTAGCAGTTCATTGTTCGTGAAATGAGGCAAGCATCTCCCTCTTAGCGAAAGAGTCTTTATGTAGGAAAGTCATATTTACATCAGCAGGTGGTGGTTGAGAAACTGGCCAGATGGAATCTGAGCTCTGGCAAACTATTATTATCGCTATGTTAGTGCATATGTTCTTTGACACCTGTTTGTGTGGTTCTCAATAAAAATGAATTGTCACACACGGCCAAGCAGTCTATTTGTTATTATTTCTCATTTTGATTATAATTTCTTGTTCTTTTTTCTAAAGGCCAACTGTGACAACATATTGTATTGGTTAGGCCCAGACTGCGCATTGCTGTGAACTAAAATTAAATCCCCAGAGGATATTTCACTGCTGTCTGAAACTATTAAAGGTGCATTTTGTTTCAAAAGGTTGTGTAGGTCAACAGAATGGAAACTTGTTAGAATAAGTCAAAAATAATCAAAACACTTGAAAATAATTTGCTGCATGAGTAGTTTTTGTTGTAAGACTTTACAATAAGGTAAACATTAGGTACCATGAACTATGAACGACTTAGGTTACTGTTTAGAATTTACAAATATAGTATTGTTAATTCATAATAAATCAATGTCAATTTAAACTTGAAATCTTAAGAATCTATGAATATATGTAAAAATTAACATTAAATGTGATTAAATGTGCACTATGATTTTCCATTACTTAATGAAAAAAAACATCAATGTTCAAAACTGTGTTCCTGCCTTTACCCTGATTCACTACGACAAGCCTACAGTAATGTTTCCGACCAATCGGGTCAGATTTGGCCAACCAACTATACAAGTAACTTGCTATTTTGTGTTTCAATGTCCGTTTTGTTAGTAGCAGGTGAATGTTAAATAATATTACTTAACAATATATCTGTAGTCTGAAGTTAATTAAATTTGTTTTCTATAACACGTTAAATTGTATACATTGTTTTTCTTCTTCTTCATCATCATTTGATTAGGTACTTCTCTGTGGAGACCGTTCTGATGCTAAACAGCAATTGATGGACATTGCTCAAAGTCTCGGTTTCACTGCTGTGGACAGAGGCTCCCTCCGGGCGGCTGCTGATTTAGAAGATCTGCCCCTGCAACTCTTCCCTCTCTGGAGACTTCCTCTCAACATCGCCATTTGTTTAACAGCTTTCATATTCTTCTACGCGCTCACAAGAGATGTTATCTATGAGCGTGTTACCAATGGTAAAGACATCACTTTTCGAATTATGGTCTCGCTGGCCAACAAGGCCTTTCCCATCGTCTCTCTGGTGATGCTGTCCTTCTGTTACCTGCCGGGCGCGTTGGCTGGATTTCTGCAACTTTATAATGGCACTAAGTACCGTCGCTTCCCTGATTGGTTGGATCGCTGGATGCTGTGCAGGAAGCAGCTGGGTCTGCTAGCACTGGCCTTCGGTTTTCTACATGTTCTCTACACTTTAGTTATACCCATCAGATACTATGTACGCTACAGGATAAATGTCTACACTATATCACTGGTAAGTTAAATACTTTTAAGAATACTATTCTTATAGTTCATTTGCCACCAAAAAGCTCTTTAAAATCAATACGAAATCAAAATTAACTTTCTTGAAATCAAAACAAACATCTTTCCCCATTTACTTTCTTAATAGGCCTACATAGGTTATTACTGGTATTATTGTGAAAATTGCTCTTTCTTTCTTTAAAAAAAAAAAATTCAAAAGCATAAAGAGTCGTCTGCTCTCCAATTGCTCTCGCTGTACTTTGATGTATGCCCAAATCCAAGCGTCTATGCATCTTGAACAAGCCTTGTGTTGCATAACATGTTAGTGAATTTGGGGGCAGCAGGCCTAGATAGGGGTCCGCTAGGGATACGATCCTTTTAGTTTTGGGGATTTTAAATATCAGTGTTTCTCAGAAATCACTTACTGCACATTTATTAAAAATATAATCCACTAAATTTCGATCCTGGCTGATGTCAAGACATATATGGAACGCCCACTTTTTAAGATCCAACAAATTTCTGAGTTAATCAAATTAAGTCCCGCCCTTATTTATTTAATTTTTTTCTTGTTTAAAGGGGTCATATGATGCTGCTAAAAAGAACATTATTTTGTGTATTTGGTGTAATGAAATGTGTTTATGCGGTTTAAGGTTCAAAAAACACATTTTCCACATACTGTAC
>NW_015554322.1:17704-45488 GCF_001515605.1 Sinocyclocheilus anshuiensis
GCTTCGTCCACGGTGAAAGCCGATCCGGCGATCCACAGCACGAAGTTGTAATATTTCCTCAGCAACCAGCACGGATGCTCCAGGCATGACGAAGCAGATATCGTCCTCTTTTGGAAGGCCAAACAAAGTAGTTTCGCTTTCACAACGAATCACACAGCGCATTCACAACATGGCGGCAGCAACAATACTACAGCCAGAATAAAAGTTATGCCTTCTTTCTTTGCGTGAACATTTGGGTGGCGTTATGCAAATCTTCCCACATAGTGATGTAGATATGTGGGGGCGTGTTAGAATGAGCTCTTAACTTTTATAAAGAATATCTCTTTGGATTTGAGACTTTAGTCTTTGCAACTTTACAGATCTTCTTTATGCACCAAGAGCTTGTAACACTCCAAAGAGAAAGGAAAAATTGAAATCGCATCATATGACCCCTTTAAGATCCTGTTTCACTAATAAATAACATCACATTACTAAAGTAAATTGAGTTGCAAATGCTGTTTGATGACTTTACAGCTCCTAGTTTACTACAGGCAGGGTTGGGCAAAGATACATCAAAATGTATCTTAAAATAAAATACCGTATATAAAATATACAAAATACAGCAGCCACACTAAGTATCGAAATAAATTACTGTATTTTTGTATTTTAAAAATACGAAAAAATAAGTTTACAATGGAGCATGAAATTTCTTTGCAAACCTTCCATCAGTTGGCCTATTTGATCTATCCCTTCACCATTACACTGACAATGTTTGATAGCAACAGTTTTTCTCTGCCCAAGTCATGCAATAAATCTGACATATGCAACCTGTGAACAGATCAAATATTCACATATCCCTGTGATCTCCCAGATGAAGGTTAGTTTTAAAGTAACCAACATTTTAATGTTTAACAGTTTGCGAATGACACATAGTTGTATCCTAATTTAGTTACTTGGTGCTTGGTAATGAAGGGCCTACTTTGCATCAGCAACACTGACTTAATGACATAGAAGTCATTCATAAGAAGACAACTGATGGCACCTGTATTCATAGCAACTAGTTTTTAACTAATTAATCATTTGATTGTTAATCATAAATATAATAATATATTATGTGTCAGGCAGTCATTCATGCAATGGTATGCAAAATCATGATCCTACTAAACAGCTACTTCAATAAGGGTACAATATTTAGCAATCAAATATTTATTGATCAATCATTGGACACCTATTTAGAAGTTGAAAACAAACATTTTAGCATTACAACAATTATTAAACGATAAATATGTTTTGATTTTAAATGTAGCCAGAAACATATTCAGAAAGTAACAGAACTTGTCAAGGAGTATTAATCCAACTCCAACCACTGAATCAATTGAGAGCCATAGAAGTATAGAGGACACATACACATACACTTATAATAAGCGCAATTGCACCAAGCACAGCACATTCTATCACTCATTCATTCATGCTTCCTTTTCCACACCAATGTTCCAATAATTCCTGCCCTCTAAAAGCTGCACGAATATATTTGCTTACACCGACAGGCCTATCTATGTAAACGATTTAGAAAATGTTCAGTCGATTCACACTTTATATCATCGCCACGATATGTATTGTCATAACAACCAGCCCTAGCATGCAGTAATTCTTTAAACATCTTTGAAAAGCTAGTTGATAAAAAACAACAACCGATTAACTATTAAAACTGATTGGATAACGCTGTTTCCCCTTGTCAGTGCTCTTTCATGTTCATGTTAACTGAAGGCAAATCTGAATGATGCACTATTTTAACTTTAATCAACATGTACAATTGACCATGACATCCTCACCTTATCTTATTCCAGAAAAGTCCCTTACCCAATGCTGAATGGAGTTGTACTGTACAGCTGCAGCTCACTTGATGAATGTTAGGGTTGGGGGGAGGGTGTGTGTCTGAACTAAATCAGCACCCTGATAAAGAGGTTGACTTGCACAAAGTATTTAATGTATTTTGAAAATACAAAAATACTAATCTTAAATTTATTGGAATACAAATTACATTTGATTTTTGCCAAAGGCTTTAAAATACAAAATAGTATTTTGTATTTCAATTACGTATTTTGAATACATCTGAAATACTGCCCATCCCTGACTACAGGCTACATTAAAGCTGTAAAAATGGTGTGCACATCTGCCCAGATTAAAACAAAGACACACACACACACATACAGACACACAAAAATTTTAAACTGACTAAAAGGTAAAACTAACAAACTAACTCGTAGTGTTTTGCAGGTAAAAGATAATAAAACCTATGAGTTTGACAACATGGCAGCCTGGCGTTATGACTCCTACTATTCCATGGGAATTCTTGGATTTGGGCTGTTTGTCCTACTAGGAATTACATCCCTTCCATCTGTGAGCAATTCCCTAAACTGGAGGGAGTTCCGTTTTGTACAGGTATTACACTGACAGTCTGTAGAAATGCATCAGTTTGAGTGTCACTGGAGAATATTTTACTAATTAGTTTAGAAAATATTATACAATATGGACAATGATGTTTTTTTGTCTGGTTATAGCTGAAAGACATCTATTACATTACATTAGTATATATATTCACAGTATTGATCAGAACAAATGTATCCAGTAGGTTTTTAATGTTGAACTATGATCAAAGAAACACATTGACAATGATGTTTGATGATGATTTTTCTTCATTCCTTTATAGTCTAAACTAGGCTACATCACCCTGCTGCTCTGTACTGTTCACACATTTCTGTATGGCTAGGACAGATTTTTGAAACCTTCATCATATAGGTGGTAGATGCCTCCAGCATACATGTTGTCTCTTGTGGTCCCCTGTGTGGTTCTGATTCTAAAGCTAATCCTGATCACTCCATGCGTGGACAGCAAGGTCACCCGTATCCGTCAAGGCTGGGAGAGACAAGGCAAGACTTCAGCAAACGGCAGAGATACAAAGACAAACCAACCACTCATGGCGTAGCCATCTTTAAACTATGAAAACTGTGCCCCGAACTCTACTGCTGAAAGTGCAGAGAACTAAGACTTACTTGAGCAACTGACTTTGGACTTGACTTGGACTCAAAATTAGAGACAACATACATCTTTAGGTCTACAAGAAAAGGAGAAATATTTCCTCCCAATACAGGCATTGGGCCTCATTCATGAAACATTCGTAATATGAATAAATTCTAATTAATTTACGCGTAAAACGGACCTTCCCGAAAACCCTCCTCCGGATTCACAAATACTTTGTAAAGGTCAGATTTGATAGTTAAATGTGTGTGTTATTGAATTCCAACCATTCGTAAATAGGGAGCGCATGCACGCTCTTTCACAATTAGCATAGGCCTATTCCCTGCATATGAATTACAGCTACATAAATTACGTATCTAGGAATGGTGTGGAATCCTTTCAACTCAATTCTCAGGTTTAGCAAGTTATATTGCATAAATGCATAAGAGACTAATAGGCTATATGCCTAACAATAAATGAATAAATGAACGTGTGTCCACCAGAGCGTTTTTAGCCAGCTGACATAGCCTAATGCCTGGTGCTCTTCTGAAAACAACCAGCTGGTGGTGCTTGAGAGAGCTTTGGAGGCACTGCATTTTTCTGGAGTGACGCGTTGTTTGCTATTATTTGGAATATTCACGGCAGTAACATGTTACGAGTATCTTATTTTGAAGAATATTACTGAATATAAAAATGCAGTAACCAGCAATATTAACTTCTCCATTGTTGTGTTGTACAAGTATGATGGTTTGTCAATGTAGTGGTTGTCCCGCCCCTCCTCCAATGTGATTTGACGGCTGTGTAAAAAAGGACAGTGACGAGCTCTGCGTTTTACCAAAAGTTAAAAAGTAAAAACCGAAAAAAGACCGGGCAAATGAACTTGTTAAATATCATTATAATACATAGTGCATAAAAATGCAGTGTCCTCAGTTTGTCTAAAAGAATACAGAACGTTTGAATGTTTTATGCACCATTTACACGTGGCAGGGAGCAGGTGTACATTTCTTTCGTACCAACAAACATTTTCAAAATACGAACATTTTCATGAATCCGAAAATTTACGTCAGAACGACTTTCTGAATGATTTACACAAAAATTAGTTCTGCTCGTGTTTCATGAATGAGGCCCATTGTCCATTAGACACAAAATTTGGCACAAAAATTAGTTCTGCTCGTGTTTCATGAATGAGGCCCATTGTCCATTAGACACAAAATTTGGGTCAATTAATCCCACTGGTGATTACATCTCACATGATCTCATATTACTTTATAACCTTCAAATTCCATTTAAAAGCCTCTTTTCACTTGGGACATTCTCACAAATACATATATATATATATATATATATATTGACCATATATTTATAGTGCATCACAACATAACCAATTTATATAATCTGTGTTCATGTTAGAAATCGTCAATCCCCTTTAAAGTATACAAAGCCAGCAATGATGGGGCTGTTATTAGAGCACACTCTTCTGTATTGTGTAAAGTACTTGTCTTTTTTTATTACCTGCTTCCTCTGGGCTATTTCCTCTCAAGAGCCTCCCAGTTGGCTTTTCCCTTTAGATATTATCGATCCAAAATTGAGCAGCAACTTACTTCTTGATCTGTTTCTAGGTCCTTTCCTGTCTGCAGGAAAGTTCATCTTTCTCTCTCTTGTGAAGTATAAAGGAGCTGTCAATCACATAGGCATTCACCTTCACTGGTGGATGGTCCTTTCTGTTTAGTGCTTTTATGAAGAATTGCAGGCTGCAAAGAGTGTAGCTTAGACTAAAATAGCAAGGCTCATTTTGTGACATATTACTGAAAACCTGTGGGCGCACCTTTGAAGAAAAATAATAACTTCACTTATTCTGAGCACAACAGCACAACTGTGAGTGTGTTTATCAATAATTATTGGATATTCACTTTGATTTTATTTTTGTATTACATATATATCAAATAAAAAATGGCATAGCATTCTGAAATTTACATTTGCATTAAGGTTAAAAAAAATAATTATTATGCATGGATGTTTGGAAGGTCTTAGCCATCACTAGCAAAATCATGCTAAAAATTAATTTCAAATAAGACTTGGTTGTATCTGTTTGGACAAATTAAGGAACACTTTATTGGTTTTATTGGCTTAGTACAATTTATTACATAATTTTGTTATATATATATATACACTGTAGGATTTGGAAATTTTGCGTTTATCTTTAAAGGACTGTGGAAGGGATCACTTGCCCTGGTGGGCTGGTCAGAACCCAGGAACTCAGTCAACAACAGTTCTTTCTTTGATGACTTTACTGTGCTATGGAGCATGTAATAGGTGTGGTCTGTACAAAGATAACAAATACAATAAAGTGAATAATACAAACTTCAAATCTAATAATTTGACATTATCAATATTACTGGAAATAAGTGAAATGCTACAGCTCAATGGATTGCCATATTAGCATCTGAATAGGCCATTTAACCACAATCTTCATTAACACACGTATACTTGCAATTCACAATAGACAGATGAACTATCTCAACGTAGAACATGAGAACAGTAGAAATAAAGCGATTATAGAATTTCACGGCAGATATACATAACGTGCATGTAAACAGGCGCTGGTTATGCACGCTCAATCAATCGAAAATAATTACCATAGCTGCCAATGCCGGCAAGATTACAACTTAATCTCAATATTAAGCATAATTTAACAAGAACAACTCACTTTACAGGATGCACGCACACATATTAACACCTGGATTTGGATCGGCTCGCATCTCTTCTCTCAAACTTTGCTGCGCAATCTTAAAATGGCAACAAGTCTTAAAAGGGCAACAACTCTTAAAAGGGCAACAAGTTTTAAAGGGGCCACGCATACAAGCCGTTTGTACATACACTGTATACACATATGTAGCGTTTGAATGCAATCAATATGTTTGATCAGGTTTTAGGCATCGTAAACTTTCCCTCCTCCCTTGTTATAACTAAATTACAGATGCATGTCTAACGTCCACCTCTGGTTCAAAGAGCGTTATCACCTCTGCTATCTTCTCCAACGCAAGAAGGGACAGTCGTCAACCTTTTCTTTGCGCTTCAAAGAGATTCCAGGGGGAAGGAACGATTCCCCCATCCCCATGAGGAGCCACTAACCGTGGCCCAGACATACTCAAAAGCCACAATACACATAGGAAAGGACATTGACTCCATTTATTCACAATCAAACTGTTCCAAAATGTATATAGTGTATTCCTGTGTTGTATGCATGTTCCTAGGTTATAGTAGCTTAGTTATAACTCTGTAGTATAGTGAAGCTCCAATTACTTGGATATAGACATATGAATGTATTACTGCCTTAATGTTTCCCAATCCCTGACATGCCAGGTATCAAAATGACCGTCTTCCGATTCCGGGATTAATAGTGTATATTATGTCACCATAATTTGCACCATGCTCTTTTTACCATACTTTGACTTAATATTGGACAAATCCTCCAGACCACCATAAACCATGCAAATAAGGTGTTGCATGAGACAAAGGAACCTCTCCCGCTCAAAATTCATACCTCTACATTGGTCAATCTGCCAAAGATGGGTGTGACTGGTAGACCCTTAAAAGTCCCTAACCCAAACCAATCATGGCTCAAACCCTTTGAGACACACTCTCCAAGACTCATCACCCTGGAGTCTGACTTTCCGGCAGTTTTTATCTTCAAGTAACTTTGTGCGCGGTTTGCGTTTCCACTGCAGTTCAGTACCGTTTTAGAGGGCGGGGGATTATTCACATGTCTATAGTTGCGCCACCTCTACTACCACGACTCCTAAAAAAAATTTTTTCATTCCGCGTCGCCCCATCAAGCTCTCGCTGGATCCGCTCCTCTGCTATCAACGAGAGTCACGTTTTGGTAACGGTACGGTTCACTTGGAACCCCAACCGAGGTGGTACTAAAAAAAGTACCAGGTACCAGGTACACTGTACCCAGTGGAAAACCCCCCAAAAGTGAACCGTACCGAGCCGTACCGTGCCGTACCATGCAGTGGAAAAGCGCCATTTGTCGATTCGCTGTGGACTCTCCGATCTTTAGAACTCGATGAAAGCTTCCAGCTCACTCAGAACTCATCAAGAACCTCCATTGTCTACCGCATCCGGACGCTTGTTCAGCAACAAAGCCAATGCAAGTAACCTTTTTCAACTAGTTAGATGCGTGTATAAAGTTGGGTCTAAGTTTTGTCAAGATGATTTTTGATTCTCTGATGATTCTCATTAGGTTGTTGTTAATTGATGCTAAATACTGCCATTCTTTGTTCTTCTCTCTCTCTCTCTTACCTTACTTTCCTTCATTCTGTATATATGTGTTTTGCTTAGTCTTGTATACTGTAGTTTCATTTATTAAATCCCTTATATTCACAATTGTTTGCCTCTGTGTGCTGCTCACTGAATGTTGATCTTGCTACATGCTAAGTTAATGCTAGTACTGTATGAAGTAGGAAAGTTATTCTTTCTTGGCCAGGAAAATAATATTTCCTAGAATTGATAAATTATACTGTCGGTGGACGAACAGATTAAATCATTGTAATATTGATTCTGCTACAGTTAATTCTAAGATCTGATCTAAATATTCATAATTAATTATAACCCAGTTATAATTACTTATAAATATGATTCCCTTTTGAGAATTTGCTACACATACATACATACATACATACATACATATATTAACTTAAATATGGCTTAAATAACACTGAATGTCTGTATCTTTGCTTTGACATTTAAAACAGATTCAGAGTTGAATTATTAATGAATTTCCATTATCCATCTTAAATATCAATTGAATAATTTAAGCAAAATCATTAAACCACCATTAAGGACTTTCTCAGGTACCTTGGTTATTGACCTTGCAGGATAACCATAAATAAAGGCAAACGAGTGTCTCTATGAAACCATGTGCCTTTTGGGACTGCGATCAAACAATCTGCAACACACACCAAGCTTAGTTGTTGTTGCCTCACCACAGACATCTCTCAGGTGATACAAAGTATCGTCATAGAGGGAAATGATAAAAGGCTGTTTGGGTTACAACTCAAACGTGCCTGAGCACTGAGGATTCTGTGAGCATCTGTGTTTGTCTCTATTGCCTGTGTATATTTCTTCAAAAAATTCAGCTCTTCTCTTGCAGAATGAAGCTGGCCCCGTTTCATAGGCACTTTAAAAGCAACTAGAATACAGCATCCTTCCTCCTCTTCCCCCACCCCACACACACACACACACAACTCTCTCTATTGCACACACACACACCCATGTAACTACATCACAGTGTAATCTATTCTGGATTCCATGCAGACCTGACTGTTTCATGTGATGGGTTTTCAAAAATTCTACCTCTAAAATTCACTTCCTCTCAAGCTCTCTACAGACCAACTGCAAGTCAACATATTGTCTCTCTATGTTGCTGAAAATATGTTAGTTTGCTTTGACAATCATATAAAACCAGCTAGTAATGTAAACCAATCTGCATTAATTGGACAAAATAGAATATGTAGCCTCTCAGCAAACTGAATTAAATTGGCAGAAACAGAAAACCATTTTCTTGGCTAAATGATCACAGAACTGGCAGCAAAGATCAGAAGTATCTGTAGCACATCAAGTGGGATGACATGATGCTTTCTGTAATTGCTTTTAATCTCATCAGTATCTCCTGAATAATGAAAAATGACATGCTGCTGATTATGTAATCGACCCAAACTGTTCCAAAAATATCTTAAAAGAATAGTTCACCCAAAAATGAAAATTTACTCATCCTCAGGCCATTCAAGATGTAGATGGGTTTCTTTCTTCATTGGAACAGATCTGGAAAAATTTAGCATTACATCACCTGCTCACCAGTGGATCCTCTGCAGTGAATGGGTGCCGTCAGAATGAGAGTTCAAACAGCTGATAAAAGAATCACAGTAATCCACATGACTCCAGTCTATCAATTAACATATTGTGAAGCAAAAGGCTGTGTGTTTGTAAGAAATCAATTTGTCATTAAGGTATTTTAACTTTAACCATTGCTTCCGGACAAAATACCAGTCCATAATCCATGATAATGCTTCCTCCAGTGAAAAAGTCCATCTCTGTTGTCCTCTCACATTAACAACCACCAACCTATTTGTTTAGAACTGTTTAGCTCCAACACACCTGCCTAAGCTTCTACTGAGTCTGAAGACCTTGATTAGCTGATTCAGGTGTGTTTAATTAGGGTTGAAGCTAAACTATGGACAGTGTCCTCCAGGAACAGGTTTGGACACTCCCGCACTAGAGAAAGCAACATTTTGGATACAGGACTGGGGTGGCGAACTCTGGTCATGGAGAGCCGCAGCCCTGCAGAGTTCAGCTCCAACCCTAATTAAAACTCCCCTGCCTGTAGCTTCCTCGTAACCCTTCAGACCTTGATTAGCTTGTTCAGGTGTGTTTGATTAGGGTTGAAGCAAAACTCTGCAGGGCTGCGGCTCTCCAGGACCGACGTTCGCCACCCCTGATATAGGACTTGTGTTTTAGCTGGAAGCAATGGTAACATAAAATGGTCTTAAAGGGGTAGTTCACACAAAAATAAAAATTCTATCATCATTTACTTACCCTCATTTTGTTCCAAGCCTGTATGACTTTTGTGGAAACTATTTAAGAAATGTCTCAGTATTTTTTCTATCCATAAAATTTAGGTTCAAGTAAAACAGTAACAACACTCAAAATATCTTCATTTTATGTTCCACTAAAGAGAGTCATACAGGTTGGGAACAACATGGGGGTGAGTGCATTTTTGACCATTTTCATTTTTCTACTTTCACTAGTCAACTAAGCTTTTGACTGGTTTTAGAGGGGTTTTGGGGACTTTTTCAGCTAGTCAAGCTGAGAACTAGACAAACTAGTTTGACCATCTTAAATTACTGTAAACCAGCTAAGACCAGCTAACCATCTGAGGCTTGTCTATGCTGTTATTTTCAGCAGCGTTATATAAAAAAAATGTGTTTGGAAGTGATAAGAGCTGCCTGATTTTACACCTATTATTAACTATGGCTTATAATATCACAGTACGTGCTTGGAGAATAAAATGATTCAGTGGCTCTGTTTGTGCCCACTCACTGGTGTTTATTGAGTTATTGTGTTGATATATGATGATGTAATTTTACCTTTGTGCCTTTCACCCTTCATCTAAACATAGACAACCCCATATGCATATAAGTACAGCACATGCGTGCAACTAATATAATAAAATACAATGAATGATCAATTAATAATCAAATACACCCCATTCTATGTATAGCCAATAGTATTTATTAACATCATTCTCACTTCTGCTCTCAAGTGGATGGAGTACATAATGTCTGCCATTGAGGCCCACCAATGGCTTCACTTCCTTAGGCAACTAAGAAAATCTTGTGTGTCCACTGCAGTCCTGGCTAGCTTTTACATACATTCTAGTACAGCAGCTGCTCTGCAGAGGGTGTTAAAACAGCTCAAATGATCATGGGCATACTGCTCTCAGCAAACCAGGACATCTATTCTAAACGCTGTCTCAGGAAAGCTGAATGCATTAAGAAGGACTTCAGTCAGCCAGCACCAACACTTTTCTGCTTTCTGCCTTCTGGAAAGCAAGTCAGGTCCATCAGCAGATGTACATCGAAATACAAGGACAGCTTACATCCCAATCCCAGAGGCACGCTGTTACAATGGACACATACACTATGGACCCATCGCATGTTCACACTCCAATAGGACTTAATTACTGCCAGTCACTGTGCTCATTTTACATCTTGCTCTGTCGCTTTATACTTCTCTTACTCTCTCTTACTATACTGCTGCAAATCAGTCTTGGCAGACCTCTCTAGAAAAATAAGCGATCATCATCATAATGGCAAAGCCGACATAATTTATTGTGCTACAAGGGCCAAGCAAGTTCAAATACGTCACTGTATTTTAGAAATTAGCCAAACAACACAATCCATGACTGCCTATATTTCTACAAAAATTTTTAAAAATTAAAAAAGCCAAAGTACTTCAAAAGTTTGGGTTGGTAAGGTTTTTTAATGTTTTTGAAAGACAAAAAAATATATTAATTCATGTAATATATTTCATGATGGCAACGCTGAATTTTCAGCATCATTACTCCAGTCTTCAGTGTCACACGATCCTTCAGAAATTTGGTGCTCAAGAAACATTTCATATTATTAGAAATTTTGAAAACATATGTGCTACTTAATATTTTGTGGATTTTGTGAAACATTACATCTGATTTTATAAACTGCTTGAGAAATCACAATGTCAAAACATAAATTGAAATTATGAGAATGAATTTAGAAATCACAATTTGATTCATGTAAAATTCTGTTCAATGCATTTCTTTGAAAATGTTTTTTATTAAATGTATTAAATTAAATTTAAATAATTTTGAATTATGCATTGCATTGTGATTTAGGGGTAAAGGATATGTCCACACTTTCAGAAAAAAAGATACAAAAGCTGTCACTGCATGGGGTTTAACCTTTAAGTTACCAATATGCACCCTCTAATGGTGCTTTTCCACTGCATGGTACGACTCGGCTCGGTACGGCTCAGTAAGGCCAAACCCCCCAAAAGTGAACCATACTGATCCGTACCGAGCCGTACCGTGCCGTACCATGCAGTGGAAAAGTGCCATAAGTATAAAGGTGTACCTTCTGAAAAGGTACCGCCCCAGTGACAGCTTTTGTACCTTTTTTTCTGAGAGTGCATAAATGTAACTGTTATCTTGGCAGAACTTAATGTCCTGGCAGAAAATTACCAGTATTTTTTTTTTTTTTCTTAAGTGTGTGAACTCCTTTGTTCAAAAGGAATATTGTACAAACTTGTGGCGTTCATGCAGCTTGAATGTTGGTGTCATTAAAGCAACGTTGGAACAGACCAAATATAAGAAATTCTGTATTTGTTGTTGTTGTTTTTTTTCCAGTGGAAATTTTCCATGTTTTAAAGTCAGCAAAGGTTTATGCTGATAATATGTAATGAAAAAAAATCTAAACAGTAGCATTTTCTCCAGGAGCCCACTGTACTTTCACTGTAGAATAAAAGTGCATTATGTGGATTGCCATTTTTATGCTGCTTATGTATGTATGATGTTATGTATGATGATATTATGTATGATGATGTGTGATGTTATTTTTTGAAGAAAAACGTGGATAAGCCTTGAACTAATTAAAAGTTAGATGGCAGTCAGTTTTTAACACATGAAATTAAATTGACTGTTTCTAAAAAAAAAAAAACACTTTGGTACAGTTTTAATGACATTGGTATTTCATTCATTTGCAAAGTAGCACTTTATAAATTTATTCTGGAGGGAAAGTTAAAAAGTTCACACTGGGAAAGTAATTAAACAGACAACATAAATTTTAAATGTACTGTACTATGTATTTAAAAAAGACTGACTGGTTTATGAATAGAACAAAAACAAAGTCACCCTGGGGTGACAGAAAAGAATAAAATAAGACTTAAATCCAATGATTACCCAGAACTTTCAAAGCAAGCTTATGTTATTTCATATATTTGACTGACATCAGAATGAGCTTATTGTTTGATATAGAAAAATATAGCCTATAACAAAGGACTTGAAACTGAATTTGACACTATTGTCACAGACAGGAGCGCCTGAAGATAGACCAAAGGCCCCTGGGTTACAGCATTAAGGTAGGGCCCCCTACCCTAGATAATTTGTTGTTGTTTTTTTAGCTTCCTGAAAATTACATATGTCAAATTTAGATTTTTTTTTCTTATTGATATGCTAGTTAACATTTACAACACTATATAAGTCAATATAAGTGAACATGCAAATTCTCTCTTTGCCAGAAGGTGGCACTTGTGGAACAGCATAATTATAGCCAGTAGACAATACATTACAGGCATTATACAGGGGTAATATGAAAAGAAAATGCCATCAAAACTTTCCTGGCTGAAATGTGAGTTTACAGATATGATTTAAAACCATCAATTATACAAAATATTCATTATTCACCATCAGTAGATCGAAACAACACTTGGCAAGTTGGTATAAATGTGGGCTATTTAGTGGTTGCTAACTGCCTTTTTATTTTGAAACATGCCATGCTTGCGTTTGATTAATTAAATCATAGCCATTTAATGATCCCATTTAAGCAATATGATCCTAGTTTTTCCATCCCCGGATTTAAAATGGAGACTTTGACACAGCACCTCTGATGGAACACAGTGACTGAATCTAAAACCTTCATCTCACACACAGATTATATCCACGTATTTGTAAATTATTGAACCAAAGACTATAGAATACCCAAGACATGTCACTCGTAAAGTTTTGAATGGGGAACAATGCAATGCTCAATATGGCCGCACTATCGAAAGAAGCCCCGCCTTCGGAATAAAAGAGCCAGTCGCTAATTGGTAAAGTCATTGCGTCACTGCAGCTGCCATTAGAAGTCCCGGTTGCTATAGAAACAGTCAGCATTCTGAAACGCCCGCTTAAGAGGGTCGCACACCGGACGAGAAGCACAGCGTCACATCGCGTCACGCCACGCCACGTCTTTAAAATTCAAACACATTGTTTTCTATGAGTGTACGCACACCGGCGGCACCGTTCGCCGTCTGTCCGCGGTGCCCAGCTATGTCATGTTGTACTTGTTGTACGAATTGTTCTACTTCTCGTCCAGTGTGTGACTGCCTTTAGGACTGCGCATGTGCATTGGCTGGTCTAGCCTGAATAATAAGCTTTTTTAATGCATGTATGTATTAGTTTTGGAGAATTTGATGTTTCCCCATTCAAAGAGATAGGAGCTGCACTTGCATGCCCTAGTGGCGTTTCAAAGATGGCCGTCGAGTGAAATGACTTGCCTTAAAGGGACTTTGACTGAACTTGCACCGTATGACGTTACAGAAAGTTATCCGGTCCGGTTCCTTTCACATAGCAGTGTTGTGTCTCTTGTTAATCTGCACGTTAACATAGGCCGCATTTACACTGCATGGTTCAAGTGACCCAATTCCGATTTTGTGGCACAGATCGGATATGGCACACGAACGTGTAAGCAGGAAAAAAAGCACATGGATTCCAATATTCTCAGATTCAGGCCTCATTCATATGTGGAAATAAATCTGATATGAATTAGAAACGTGCATATGTGCCGTGTCGTGTAAGCAGACAGATTGGATATTCAGTTTGTACAGTTTGTATAGTTGGTATGTTCCACCGATATACTGTGAGCAGAATGCACAATGCGCTAGTAAAGCCTATTATGAGAGCTGCTCTGTGTGCCCAAATCAGATTTTTTGAATATCCAATTTTTTTTGACGACCCGCTTACACATTCTTTTAAAAGTGTCCCTAATCCGATATCTGCATTTAGGCTACATGGGCTTAACTTGTCAAGTTAAGCCCGTGTAGCCTAAATGCAGATATCGGATACGGGGTCACTTTACTAGCACATTGTGCATTCCGCTCACAGTATATCGGTGGAACATACCAAATATACAAACTGTATTGGGGAAAACTAAACCATTCACTACATATACTACAAGCAGGGCGTCGCTGAAAATTAGTGTGTGAGTTTGTTTACAGAATCCTGTTGTCACTTTTGCAAACTTCCATATATATGCAAATAATTATTCCAAAAAACATATTGTCCCAGCAGCCAGTAGGCCCCTCCACAGTGTAGGCCCCTGGGCTTCAGCCCGTTAAAGCATGTGTTAATGCGCCCCTGGTCACAGAGCTGGGCTACTCCAAAGAAAAAAAAAGGAGATCTCCAGCATTTCCTTGTCCTGATCTAGCTGATTAAATCGCAGCCAGAGTTAAGACAAGACTATTTCCTTCATCATGTTCCTCTGTTAGAGCGCGCTGCGGCCGGGGTCAAGATCTGTACGCCTCCGCGCGCAGTCACCAGTCAAACAGCTTGTCCTGCGAGAGCATGCGCCAGACAACATCAAAGGAATTTTATCCTCAGCGATCTGCGTTACCACGGCAACTCGACACCTAACCCTCATTACCGTATCTTCATATTTAATAGAGCCTCTTTTCCGCCTTTTTGCTCGGAAACAAAACTCCCGATTAATTATTAAGCACTCATCTATAATAAATATGAGCAAGCTCTCGAGTCGCTATATGACAGTTTTTCATAGGAGACATCCAGTGTCTTCACACTAACATCGCTCTGATCGTACTTCTATAATGGGCCAGAGCCCCATAGCAGTTACTGGAGTGGCTCTTTACAAAATCTACTTGAATGTGAAGTTTTATAGTATCAATTTTGTGCCAAGACAAGTGTGTTAGACAGTGTTAAAGAGAGGTTACAAAAGGACAAGCGTGTCTGCTCTATCTGTTTTATCTATCTATCTATCTATCTAGCTATCTAGCTATCTAACTATGGTTGTATTGTTCTCTCGTTCTTGCCTCTAGATAGACAGATAGGTAGAAAGATAGATAGATAGATAGAATGATAGAACAATAGATAGATAGATAGATAGATAGATAGATAGATAGATAGATGGATGGAGGACAAACAGATGAGATGGATGGATGATGGATAGACATGTCCATCCAATTATCCTCAAAAAAACAGCACAGTACATACATACAGAGACTGGCTGACAAGAGTAGACAAGTTTCCTCTGAAATTTTATACAGCCACACACCTTCTTAAAGACAGCAAGAGACAGCCTCAAATAAGAGATGATATTCTCCAGTTTCGCACAACGGGAAACAATTAACTTAATGTTCCACCATGATCAGAGATGTGCACTTCAAAGGGGCCCACGCACATATTAGTTAAACTCAACTTTCTTTCAGATTCACATTATGTGTATCAAAGCATCTCACAAGCTTGTATGCTCTGTTTACAGCCTCCCCAAAAAGAGCAGGAGCAGGTATCAAAACTTTTACCAGCTGTGGTGTGGCCGCACGGCTACACACCATCATGTAAATCTAGTTAGCTGGAAAGAGGGAACTCATCTTTTCTCCCCCATTTAACCTGCAATCCTTAGATGTGATATTCAGCTCAGGTTCTCTCATTTTGAATGTGCTACATTTTACCTTTAAGTTTGATACTACTGTTACATTAGAACATACTGATGAGATCATACAGGCTATACATGTGTCAGGTGTATCTTTCCTGAATGCTGCAAAGAGAGCTGAAGTGCCAGACAGATGTGAAAGGCAGAAAGCACGAGGAGCTGACAGAGCACAATATCATAAGCATACACTTGGAAAATGCAAAAAATGGATAAAGGTTCCACACCACTTTTCCTTTGGAGCAGAGATTCCTAGATTTCTTGTCAGCCAAACCACTTTGACCTAAAATATTTACTTGAAGTACACTATAATCAAATGTAGTTGTAAATAAAACAAAGATTATTAGAATGTTTTACAACACTTTTTCTACTATAAAATTTCATGTTATATTCCAATTTTACTTGCTGTTTCTTTGAAATTATTTGTGAAATTTCTAAGTGAAAGTTGTTTCAATCCATTTTTTTTCAGTGTACCCCCTGAGATTTTAAATTAATATTTCAATCATTTAACAACATATTTTCATGTTCTCGGCTCTCTGGAGTTGGTTAATGGTCACGGATAAACAATATTTCATCATATTTTAGTAAGTGTTTCATTTTGATTGTTTTTATTTTTTAAATTTGTATTTATTTTACTTTTACATTTTTAAGATTTAATTAATTGTAAGCTTTTATGAACTCAAAAATAGTTTGGGAAGTCCTGCTTTAATGCAACAAAAAAAGCACTGTGTTTGCAACTGTGTCACTGCTGTTAAATAAACAGGTCAGTGTAAGGTCACATGGGTTTTGCTATAAAAGCACAGCGACAATATTAAATCCACACTCAGGGGGGGAAAATAGCTCTACCCGAGACAGCCTTAGTCTGGTCAAACATGCCTGCGTTGCCTTGTTACTTTAAAGCAATGCTGTGAATTTTGATGCAAAGTTCAGTAATGTGTGATAGAATATGCTTGTAAACTTTTGTCTGTAAAATTATGTATATTCAGTTTCTCATATTAGACCTGTTTTACACTGCACATATAAGCAAAACTGCAGCATAACTCAGTTTTCATTGTGCTTTCATATTTCTGCGATGTACAGAGCTCTGTAGAGAAAATAAAGTGATCTTACTATACTGAATATTTTTTAATAATGGTTAATGTGCCTGTTGAAAATTATAATTACAAACTTTATAATTTGACTATCAAATTTATACCCAACTGGTAGTTAATCTACACTGAACAGTGCTTAAAACTGATTAAATTAATTCAGTTAGATTTATTGAATAGAATAATAAATATTTACATGTAAACATTTTACCTTTTCACATGTATGGTGTATAGGCCTCAGGAGGTCAAGAAAACATATTCTTCTCACACACACACCAACAAACCACTATATCTATGGCTTTTTCCAGTGCCGACCCCCAGCTTCTGTGAGCCATTTCATCCATAACAACCCGGGGGTCTAGGTAAAGAGCCCTATGATCACACACTGACCTGTGAGTTAAAAGGCAAAAGCTTTTCCCTCACTCCCCCTCACACACACACACAACACAGCACGTGTTGTCCGACCGTCGGTTATTAGAGGTTAAAGTCAAACTGCAGCAGCATCCTGTTTTGCATCACTGACAGAATGTTTCTTATGTAAGCAAGGAGTCAAAAAAAAAAAAGAACAGGTTGAACCTTCAAAAGTAATACATTATTTTCAAAATAAACATTAAAGGGGTCATATGATGGTGCTAAAAAGAACATTATTTTGTGTATTTGGTGTAATGAAATGTGTTTATGCTGTTTAAGGTTCAAAAAACACATTATTTTCCACATACTGTACATTATTGTTTCTCCTCTGTGCCCTGCCTTTCTGAAACACGTCGATTTTTACAAATGTCCCCACTGGATGCAATACATGCCTCGTTTACAAACAAAGTAGTTTCGCTTGCAACGAAACACACAGCGTCTTCACGACATGGCGGCAGTAAAAACAATGAAGTTGCGCCTTCTTTCTTTGCGTGAACATTTGGGCGGTGTTATGCAAATCTTCCCACATCGTGACATAGACATGTGGGGGCGTGTTTAAACGAGGCGTTTTAGGAGGGCGTGGACCAGTCTTAACTTTTATAAAGAATATTTCTTTGGGTTTGAGACTTTAGTCTTTGCAACTTTAGGGATCTTATCTATTCACGAACAGCTTGTAACACTCCAAAGAGAAAGGAAAACTTGAAATCGCATCATATGACCCCTTTAACATAGATAACACACCAATGGCCTGAGAATAACAGCCAAATATTCTGCTTAAATTATTTCTATTATTAATTACTTATTAGAATACGTTAAATAAATAAATATCACATTGAGAAAATTCTAATCATTTAAAAACATGCAAAAAAAAAGTTCATATTTCATAGTCAAGTATTTAATATGTTTTTATGACTGAAAAGTCAAGGGAAGTGTTTGTCACCATATTTTCAGAATGACCCAAAGGATATAAGCTTCTTGATTAGGCATTTTAGCTTTGTCATACTAGTGAACATTGCCCAGATGGTCAACAGCCTCTTGAGCCTGAGTGTGGTGAAGCAATTTAATAAGGGAAATGACATGTATCAGATATATTTTAATGAGCAAAGGAAACATGGAACAACTTGGCACTGTCCTTTCCCTTGACAGTTTGTCATTTCTCTAATGAAAATCAGCACGGATGCTTTTGCATGTGTGGGTGAGTGTGTGTTCCTAGCAGCTTGTCCAAAGGTTCTCGCTGCCTTCTCTCCAATTTCCTTCAATGCTCAATATGCGACATGCTTGTATTTATTCCATCTTTTGTAGAGAGGAACTTAGCTGTCCTTAATTCATGTTTTTTTTTTTTCTGATTATCCTCCCGCTGTCATCAGCTCAGGGTTACAGATGTTGCTCAGGCTTTTGAAACATTTTCTCCATGCCTTATCGCTTTCTCTCTCTCTCTCTCTCTCTCTCTCTCTCGCCCTCTCACGATCTCTCTCTCTCTTTCATCTGAAGAGCAGGCCTTATCCATTTCAGACATCTTATTTTCTCAAGGGAAAGACATTGTCCTCTGCCCCATACCTAACCAAATTCATGTCTGTTTCTTATCAGTTACTTTTCATTCACCCAAGGTTATCACAATGCATCACGGCCCTCACGTTTGCTCTTCTCATTCTTTTTCAAAAAATAAAAAAGATACAATTTTCCATGGATCTTCAGCCGCTCAAAATGTCAACATTTTGTCCTTCACTCAAAAAATGTAGTGTGAAAAGAACAGATAACACCCAGTGAGACAGTGTCTGTAAATCTGAAAGAGTTTTTCCGTCTGTCTGCATGAGCACGAGAAACTAAAAGTGACATTGATTGGATGGCTGTTGAGCATGTGGGGTCATTTGTGTCTTTGTGCTGTTCAAATGCATCTGTGCAGATCAGAGCTTAATCTCTCTCTGTAGTCACTTTTTTCATGTCTGCCCATTAACTGCTGAAAAGGGACATTGTGCAATCTCACAGTGTTTACTGCCTTTAAAAACGCTCATCTGCACGTTCCTACTCAATAAGTCATTGAAAGTACCTTTTTGTTTCAAAGCCACCTCACGACTTTCTGCCCCGTCATCAGATGTTTTGCTTCCATTTATAACTCTTCTTTTTCAGTTATCACAGTGTTTTCATACTGTGTGGAGTAGAACAGTAAAAATCCCATTCATTTACTCCATAGAGGAATATATTTTGAACAATAACTTATAAACCTTTCAAGACAAGCCTACTGTGAGCTACAAGGTTGTTAATTGATGGTTTATACTTTTGTTGAAACCATCAGCATTATTTCAACTTATTTTTTTAAATAATGTGTAACACACATTAATTTCATGCATCACTCATGATTCTGTAGAGAACTACTCATGATTCCGCTCTCAAACTACTTAAATATTTGTATATAATAAATATTAAAGATGTTAAGTACAGAGTCTTGCACCTTTGTCTTTTGTCATATTTTCAAATACTTTTTTGTTTCAAATCAATATTCAAAATGTTTTTAAAAATCCAGATGGGAAAAATACTTCAGGAACTAAGGCTGAAAAAGTGGCACTGTTGAACTCGATTACAAAGCGCTGTGGAATTCTGACTCGTCACTCACAGAATTCAGTCATGCAATTACGAATATTCATCTCAGTAATCAATTTTGGTGAAAATGACCTCAGATGCCTTCAGTTTAAATTTTATTATAATATTCTTGCACTGTTTGTCTTGTATATTATCCACCTTATTTTTCCCATAAGAGCGGGTGCAGCCATTTGTAAATTTAATGTGTCTTGCTTCCGGTCTAGCTATTTTTAGCCATACAAAACAGCTCGTTTTGCTGCTTGATATCACAAACTGGTGTGTCTTACCATATTATTTTTATATATTATCTTCATTATGAACACACTGTTTTGCAGTGCAAACAGTTTTACCGTTTACTGCACTTCGTTATTCTTCTTGTTATTTCCCAACAGTGGCTAATGAACTGGAAGTCTCACACATTCACAGAAAACGGCTTACTTCCTCGTTAAAAAAAATCAGGTAAATAGTGGACTATTTTTATACAGGTAAAATTAATACAATACAATATTTTCAATTCAAATCAATATGTCCAAGTATTTATTTATTTGGCGAGTTGTCATGTAATGAGAGGGATGATGTAGGCCTACACGTTATTTTGCGACAACGCTAGCCCTAGACGATAATGACCAGCTGACTGTACATTACTCCATACATTATTCACTACCTCAGTTCTCATTATTCAATGCTTTGTCCTACACATTTAACCCCGATGACATGAGGGAACTGCACACAGAACATTTTGCTCTCTGAATCTTTCAAATTAGACATTGTTGATCACAGGTAATTTCGTTTGCTCATACACAAGACCGCCGACAGCCAAAAGATCACAGGAATTCTTAATGGCTGCGAAAATAACGTCTAAAAAAGTTAAGAGGGAGTGAAATCATGTGCATGACAACCACACACACAGGGAGTCTCATATTTAGAGGTCACGCTCCTCACCATGTCCCCCTGGTCCCTCTTCCTCTCAGACTTATTTTATTTCAAACAGTTATTTCCTTCACTTTTTCAAGGAATGGAGTTGAAGGTCACGTCTCTAAAGGCTTAAGCCCGTTTGAAAGAGGATGTGTATGACGTTTGTGGTGCGGGTATGTGCGCAAACGTGTGTGTCTGAGGGAGAGAGGACTCACACTCAGTAATCACACCTCTGTGGTGTAATCCGTGTTCTTCAGGCCGCACTACAAAACACATTTACCAGATTTATACAACCATGCTTGTGTGTACAAGTGAAAAGGTAAAAAAGGGTCATACACACTTCTTTGTTTTATATGTCCAAAAGCTGACATTGAGCAAGGTCACTTGTAATCGAAACGTTTGCCATTTCTCCACTAAAACTTTGGTTTTATCTTGCTTTTTTGTGTGTGTGTTTTTCATTTTTATAGCATGCAGGTCTTTTCTTTTTTTTTTACATTTCTTGCCATGTACAAAAACTAGCCACGGTGGGGTTATGGTCATGCTAATATCATGATGGATTCCAGCTCCACTTAAAGTAGATTCTGTTTTTAAAATTCTAAAGTGGTTTGGTGCTGGCCAACTGATGATGTGAAAAATCCACAATAGTGCACAGCATGTTCACCCAGAACTGATTTTCTTCAATATAAGACCATTATCGACATGGTGAAAGCTAAAAGGGTTAATACCAACTGTAAACAGAACAATTCACTGATTCAAAACAAGCAGATGAATCACATAATTTCCAATAACTGAAGCTGCACTGTGAACAACTGTGTTGTTAGACACATCTCTAAAATAAATCCAGTACATAAAACCACTGAGGTTAACGTTTCAGTGAAGAGGAATATTATCAGAGTAACAACAACATTTTGTGTGACTTCAGAAAACTTGAAGATTGATGCACCACACTGAAGCTTCATGTATTTGTTCTAAAAGCATCCGACATCTAAAGCTTTATTTGCCCAAGAAACACATGAGTATAGCTCATATAGCTATAATCATGAAATGAGGACATTGTTAAAATTGTTCCTTTCATTCATTTTAAATCACTTAAAAAAGTGACTTTTATTACTTTAAAACAAAATAAAATCAAATGTTCATGAAGAATCAGTTGCAGAACCAGATACAAAATGTATGGTAAGTGCAATTCATTTGCTTTATCTAAAGCAAAATCATCACTGTGTTGAAAAGCCACAAAGCTTTGTTTCGTCATTACTAGAATAAAAGTCGTATGGGCCATTTTTATGATATTTTTATGGTGATTTGAGTCCTTTTTGAAGCTTCAACGCCTCAATCCCTATTCATTGTAATGAAAAGAGCGACCAGTGCTATTCTTCAAAACGTCTCCTTTTGTGTTTCCCCCAAAAAAGAACTGTTTGAACTGTTGAGTAAATGATGACGAAATCTTAATTTCTCTGAGAGCTAAACCTTTACTGTCTTGAACTCCTGTGGCTTGGTCAAAATAATTTCTTTGGCAACAGGCTCAAATAGACTACTATGAATTTTTTCAATGATGTGAGAAAAGCAGCAAACATGGGCAAAACATTCACATAGCTCTCTGTTTTAAAAGAACTGTTATTAGCAGCTTGGCTGCAGCAGATAATAACAGCTGTATCTTCCTGCCTCCATCTTCGCCAAACAGGGTCACAAAGAGCAATGCAGTTGGAGAACAGAAAAATAAGGCTGTGAAAAAATGAAAAAAATTAAATTAAAATAAAACCAACAAACCTTTGAGCCAAAGGAGAGATACACTTCAGATGGGCTCTCAGAGCCATCATCATGTCGTAATGGAACTTGCAAACACCAGGCAGAGAAAGACAGGAACAACAACCTTACAGTTAAGAGAGGTGGTGATACAACAATACAACAGGGAGAGTGAGTGAAAAAGATAGAGGGGGTAGAAGAAGATGAAAAGAATGGGGTCTGATTTGCTTTAGGGGAGAGGTATACATTGCTTCCACGTTACCCAAGAAAAGCAATCTGGCAGTGTGAGAGTGTGTTTGGTCACCATACCTGAAAGAACAATGCAAGACACAAAATAATACACAGTATGTGCACACATAAGATAAAAAGCTCTTGGTACATACTGCAGAAAGTGACCAAAAAATAAATAAATAAAAAATTTACACTTCTGTACACTGGAGAAAAACCTGAATTATCATGTCTACTTCAATTTTCTTTTGAGAGAATTATTATTTTTCCTATTTTTAACCAAAATAGGATGGAGTGAGCATCACTGGGCGCTAAACACAAGTCTGTTTCATTCATACTGGACACCAGAGGGCGCCCTCATGCAGAAACTCCACATAGACCTCACAGAAGTAATAAAACTGACTTTCTAGGAAATCCCTCATATGGATAAGGCAGGGGACACCAAACTCGGTCCTGGAGGGCCGCTGTCCTGCAGAGTTTAGCTCCAACTTGCCTCAACACACCTGCCTGGAAGTTTCAAGTATACCTAGTAAGACCTTGATTAGCTGGTTCAGGTGTGTTTGATTGGGGTCAGAGCTGAACTCTACAGGATACTGGCCCTCCAAAACCAAGTTTGGTGACCCCTGGGATAAGGTATCCAGCTATCATTGTAAATGAATAAAAAGAAGATAGAAACGTTTTGAATTATGAAACATGATGACAATAAATACTTGACTGCTACAATATATAGTTTATCTGTGTTCTTCAAGCCATCTCAGGTATTTTTATAATAATTAAGTATATTTATAATCCATTGCTAAAGGACATAGCCTTTATTACAGATAAAAATATATTTTCTGCCTCATTCTGTGATAAGAAGCCACATCAGATCACAGAAGGAAGTTATTTCTAACACTAACTGTTACTGATGTTGTGGAGTAAAAACATGTTATAATGTTCTCTTTTGTTGGACAACTGATAGAAACGCTTCTCACTGCAAGTCATTACAAGGGAAGATGTTAGGCTTGTGTTGCTTTTTCAAATGCACGTTATAAGCGGGGAGGCATTTCCTCATCTCAGCGCTTAAACTCACAGACACACACAGAGCTAAAAATGGAGAAACATTAAATGCACAGAAATGATTTAATCTCAAAACCGGAAAAAAACGCAATTCAGAAGTGTGTATTGAACCATGGATGTCGTACCGAATGGTTCAATATTATATAGAGAATTGTGGCATCCCTATATAAAATGGGTTGGACTCGCATGGACTCGTATTTTAGCTGGAAGCGGTTTAAAGTTAATTTGAAAATTACAAAAATTTTTCACTTTCGCTGCTTTTCACTTCAGAAGACATCAATTGATGGATTGGAGTAGTGTGGATTACTTTTGAATTATTGTAATGTTTTTATCAGCTGTTTGGACTCTCATTCTGACGGCACCCATTCATTGCAGAGGATCCATTAGTGAGCAGGTGATGCAATGCTTCATTTCTCCAAATCTGTTCCAATGAAGTGTGTTTTCTGTGAGACACCAAACAACACCCAAAATTGCTAGTTGAGGTTGATCAGGATGTTTAAAGAAATATGTCTTCATATTGCCACAGTTCTCAGGGAACTCAATCTACAAATACCTTACTCATAGTTGTTTTTACATAATATGGTGGAGTAATTTTAATGTCAATATAATCACACACTACACCTTTAATATGTTTTATTCCATGGTCTGTCTGAATACTCGATTCTGATTGGCTGGCAGGTATGCATTAAAACCGTTTAATGCACAGGTAGTTCCAAGTCAGTTTAATCACCGTTCTATATTAATCCACTGCTTTAACTGACACACACAAACGCACACAGAGAGAGAGAGAGATCGGAGATCCCGCTGCGCACACAGAAACGTTCAGGAGTAGGCCAACATAAACTTGTCAACGCTGCCCCGCGACTTTTATTATAAAACCACTTAGATACTGGATCAATGCATTTTAGTCCTCAGCAACGAGGAGGTTAAATTTCTGTTTAAGTAACTAAACTCACAAATTGTTTGTAGAGAGACGCACAGATGCAGGTAATTCACACATACAACTGTCATCTTTCTCTCTCTCGAACAAATGATCGATAATTAATTCAAATAAATGCTTCGCGTTAGGTGGTTCTTGGCCTCCACGTCGTACATTTAAAATCCTTTAATGCACGGCAAACCGTTGATTATCCCTTACCTAATTAATATCACACAGCAAGGATGTTGTTGTTCCGGACACCACAAATGTGCTGACATTTAGATATTTTGACTATGTAATATTTCATTTATACAAGTTCAATAAAAAAATCAGTGGTTTTGAACAAATCAGTTGAGTGGATGATTCAATGACTCACTCATAAATACAGGAGATACTTGTTTTGTTCTTGACTGAATCAGTGTTTTGAATGAATTGGTTGAATAATGATTCAGTGATTAATTCATAAAGGGAATCACTTGTTGCCACCTACTAGCATTATAATGTAACTTGCACTGAAAATGCCCACCACACAGACACAAACATATGGAAGCCCGTTTCCACCATGGAATAAAAAATAAATAAATAAATAAAGGTAAGTTTAAATCTCCCCATTCTGACTTTTTTCCCTTGCAGTTCTGAGGTTACAGTATATCTTGCAATTCTAAAACTCTCAATTCTGATAAGAAAAGTCTCAAAAAAATGTTTTGACTTTTATCTCACAATTCGGACTTTGTGAGATAAAACATCGCAATTATTTGTTTATTTACTTTATGTGATGGGCAGTGTTGGGCTAGTTGTCAGTTTAATCACCGTTCTATATTAATCCACTGCTTTAACTGACACACACAAACGCACACAGAGAGAGAGAGAGATCGGAGATCCCGCTGCGCACACAGAAACGTTCAGGAGTAGGCCAACATAAACTTGTCAACGCTGCCCCACGACTTTTATTTATAAAATGGCTTAGATACTGGATCACTGCATTATATTCTTCAGCAACGAGGAGGTAAAATCTCTGTTTAAGTAACTAAACTCACAAATTGTTTGTAGAGAGACGCACAGATGCAGGTAATTCACACATACAACTGTCATCTTTCTCTCTCTCGAACAAATGATCGATAATTAATTCAAATAAATGCTTCGCGTTAGGTGGTTCTTGGCCTCCACGTCGTACATTTAAAATCCTTTAATGCACGGCAAACCGTTGATTATCCCTTACCTAATTAATATCACACAGCAAGGATGTTGTTGTTCCGGACACCACAAATGTGCTGACATTTAGATATTTTGACTATGTAATATTTCATTTATACAAGTTCAATAAAAAAATCAGTGGTTTTGAACAAATCAGTTGAGTGGATGATTCAATGACTCACTCATAAATACAGGAGATACTTGTTTTGTTCTTGACTGAATCAGTGTTTTGAATGAATTGGTTGAATAATGATTCAGTGATTAATTCATAAAGGGAATCACTTGTTGCCACCTACTAGCATTATAATGTAACTTGCACTGAAAATGCCCACCACACAGACACAAACATATGGAAGCCCGTTTCCACCATGGAATAAAAAATAAATAAATAAATAAAGGTAAGTTTAAATCTCCCCATTCTGACTTTTTTCCCTTGCAGTTCTGAGGTTACAGTATATCTTGCAATTCTAAAACTCTCAATTCTGATAAGAAAAGTCTCAAAAAAATGTTTTGACTTTTATCTCACAATTCGGACTTTGTGAGATAAAACATCGCAATTATTTGTTTATTTACTTTATGTGATGGGCAGTGTTGGGCTAGTTACTCAAAGAATGTAATATATTACTCATTACTAGTTACTATGTGGGTGGGATGTAATGCCAGAGTAAAGTAAAGCCACAACTTCCACAACAGTGTTCAGATCATCTTTTTTCCTGACAAAATCAATAAAATGCCATTTCTATCTGCTGAATGTAAGCTTTTCCATATTCCAAGCTCGCCTGCTGCACTGGGGACAACACATGCATGTGCGAGTCGTGAAAATTATGAAAATAAATCTAGGAATTATTTGATTGTTGGATTTTGAGGCATCAAAAGTAACTAAGTAACTAAGCTGTTTTATGGATGTTAACGGTAATATTATTACTGAAATCTTATTAGTAATTAGTTACACTACTAGTTACTGCAAAAAATAATATTATTACAGTAACTAAGTTACTAGTAGCTAGTTACTGCCCAACACTGGTGATGTCACGAATTCTGTCCATGAACTTCCGTCTGCTTGCCACCAGAGGTCGCCCTCCCATTATAGTGACTCTCACACCACACAGACTGTTACACATCACCCTGGACTACATTTCCCATGCTCCATTGCACTAATCACAAGCTCACCTGAAACCAATCACACACAGCTGCTACCAATAACACACACTATATAAATCAGTCTCACACCACCATTCAACGCCGAGTATTGTTTAGCGTTTATCACTGTTTAGTTGATAGCTACTTTATGGAGCCTGCTCTATCTTTCCCAGTTTAGTCATAGTCTTGTTCTGATTCTCACCTGTGTATTTCGGATTACCCCTTTCGTCTTGCCGTTCGGACTCTGTTTGCCCCTGCCTGGATTATTGCTGCGTACCTAGATTATCTCTCTTTGCCTTGCCCTGTTGGATATTGTTCACCGTCGATCGACCAACGCCTGTTTACTGGACTGCTCTTGTGTTTTGCCCGTGCCATACCTGTTCGCTGGTGTTTTGACCCTGCCTGTGTTTGTGACCACGTCTTTTAATAAAAAGCTTGCATATGGATCTGCACGTCTCTCGTCTCATCAGCTTCTTAACAGACACTATGGACACGGT
>NW_015554322.1:49357-58419 GCF_001515605.1 Sinocyclocheilus anshuiensis
CACAACAGTGTTCAGATCATCTTTTTTCCTGACAAAATCAATAAAATGCCATTTCTATCTGCTGAATGTAAGCTTTTCCATATTCCAAGCTCGCCTGCTGCACTGGGGACAACACATGCATGTGCGAGTCGTGAAAATTATGAAAATAAATCTAGGAATTATTTGATTGTTGGATTTTGAGGCATCAAAAGTAACTAAGTAACTAAGCTGTTTTATGGATGTTAACGGTAATATTATTACTGAAATCTTATTAGTAATTAGTTACACTACTAGTTACTGCAAAAAATAATATTATTACAGTAACTAAGTTACTAGTAGCTAGTTACTGCCCAACACTGGTGATGTCACGAATTCTGTCCATGAACTTCCGTCTGCTTGCCACCAGAGGTCGCCCTCCCATTATAGTGACTCTCACACCACACAGACTGTTACACATCACCCTGGACTACATTTCCCATGCTCCATTGCACTAATCACAAGCTCACCTGAAACCAATCACACACAGCTGCTACCAATAACACACACTATATAAATCAGTCTCACACCACCATTCAACGCCGAGTATTGTTTAGCGTTTATCACTGTTTAGTTGATAGCTACTTTATGGAGCCTGCTCTATCTTTCCCAGTTTAGTCATAGTCTTGTTCTGATTCTCACCTGTGTATTTCGGATTACCCCTTTCGTCTTGCCGTTCGGACTCTGTTTGCCCCTGCCTGGATTATTGCTGCGTACCTAGATTATCTCTCTTTGCCTTGCCCTGTTGGATATTGTTCACCGTCGATCGACCAACGCCTGTTTACTGGACTGCTCTTGTGTTTTGCCCGTGCCATACCTGTTCGCTGGTGTTTTGACCCTGCCTGTGTTTGTGACCACGTCTTTTAATAAAAAGCTTGCATATGGATCTGCACGTCTCTCATCTCGTCTGCTCCATTACAGGTGATGGGCTTTCATAAAAACACGCAGTGTTTGCAAAATTTCGTAGTGCTGTTGGACTGTATCAGCTTTTGAAACGACACTCCACCAATCAAATTCGCAGACCAGAACTAACTGTTGTATTGATTTCTGAAATATACATTTGCAATAGAAATAAAATATGACGTCTGTACTAAGAGACCTCTAAAATAAGATCCTTAGAGGGGGCCAGAGCTCTCAGCTTATTACTGTTAAACTATCATGAGTGTGATTGAAAGATACTTAACTTCACTTAACCCGGCCAACTAACTACCCTTCTGCTCTGTTTAAGAGACATTCAAATGCACCTCAGTTTTACAAGAAGATTGGATTGAGTTCTAAAATTTCGGTTAAAATATGCCTTTCTTCAAACGGCATAAAACATTACACAAATCTATCTCAAAGTCTTATGGGAACCATCTCTAAGCACCTTGAGGTACATATTGGAAGCGTATGCAAATTGACCCGACTTACCACGAAGCATGTCAAAGTTCTGATGTGTGCATTAAAGACTGTAAAACTGGCTGCACCTCTCTGTGTCGTTAATGTAAATCACACCATTAGCCAGATGACTATGCAGGCTGCGGAGAGCTGATGGAATGGAGCATAAATCCCCAGATAAAGGTTCAATCAGTGACTGTAACTCTCCGTTCTTCTCTTTGTGTCTCACTTTCACTCTCTCTTTCCAAAGTGCCACTTGAAAAGGGTAGTTAATGGAACTGCTCCACATTGCACTGCCTCTAAAAATTTATCCTTTCCATTCACCTCCGGTTGAGCTGCCTCATTACTGAAAAATGTTTCACTTGCCCTTCTCTATCTCTTAAATTCAATATAAAACAAACAACCTTGTATAAGATTTAACCATTTCCCATTTCCCCTGCCTGGCACATGATCTTTAAAGAGAAAAATAGCAAAATCTACTTTCTCTTTCATTCATAACACAAACATGGCTGTCTTTACAAACCAGTGTAACCAGTTTCCAGACCAGAACTTCCTTGAGATGCTACTAAATGCTGGCATACTATAATGTAGTCTTACATTATATTTCCAAAGGACATTGTACTACTCATTTACCAAATACCAGAGTCCCTCTCTTCTGACCACTAATGCAGTAATCAATCAAAAATTATATTATATAAATGTAATATAATATTTAATATAAATATATTATATATTCTACTAAATTGTCATAACATTTAAGCGTGTCACTATCCTTCTACAGTGCCATAAGACTTTCCACACTATATAGAACTGGAATATCCTGAAAATAATCAGCCAAACTACAAAATAAATGAAACTTGGAACTATCTCCAGAAACAATGTATTATTAGTACCTCTGTCTGAATAAACAGAATGTATCATTTTCTATTTTCTTCTTGGACTTTAACGTTTTGCTATCTTGACTGTTGCAGCACTCCATTATAGACACAGCTTAGGCTGATTTAGACTAAATTATCCTCTACAAAATGTTGCAAAATGTTCATTTTGTTTGCTGCTTTCATGCTATTACTGAACCCAGAATATACCTCTATTGTGCATGTGTGCACCCTGTTCCCATTAGAGAATAATACCACTGGAGCAGTTAATGAAGGATTTGATAAATTCACTCAGTTTATATTGTTCGGTACACAAAACCTGGAGCTTTTTGGCTGAGCTTACCAATCACCAGACTAGCTCAAATATGATTTCAATCAAGACAGCTTTTTGAAAAAGTAATAGATGTATGTGTATTACCATAAAAATAATGTAAAAAAAAAACATTCCTGACCAACTAAACAAGTGGGAAGTGAATTAAATTGATTAATGAATTAATCAATGTTGCCATCTGCTGGTCGTCTTGATGAATAGCTTTTTCTCGACTGCAATAGTTCTCTCGCTTGCTAGATTGCAAAACTCTCCTTAAATTAATGAATATATATTTAGCGAATATTAACAAAACATTATTAAGGTTTGTTAATGACGTATTTCAAAACTTGACTGCACATTTTAAGTGGTTTACTGCTTAATTTCAGATGCAGACAAATTAGTGTTACTATTTGGTTTAATTCATTTATTTATTTATTTTTCCCACCGGTGAATTTATGTTTTTGACTTTGCTAAAATGAATATAAGATTAATAAGATAAAATTGCTTTTGCTTATTTGGTCACCAAATTCACACAGCAGGTATTTCCAAAGTAACTGAAAGTGTTACGTGTATAAGTTAAAAGAAACTCCCAAATATATTGGTAAAATGACAATAATACATGTGTAATGTAATTATTAGCTGGGTAAAATTGTATTTACTGTAAGTAAATAAAAGTATTAACCAGATCTTTCCCCCACTTTACATTATCTGCTAAGGGAACTGACCTCCAGTCAACAAGGCTCAGTTTCTCTTTGCAATTCATAGGCATGCCGACCAATCACAATGCGCCGTCGAAATCACGTGTTGCCGGTTCACTGACGCAAAACCTCCGCGACTCCTACTGCTCTTTCCTCTATGTGAATGTCGTCGCTGCTCTTTTAAAAGCTGATTTGACACGGTAAGAAGGCAATATTTGGTTTATCAGTGGTTACAGCGCAGTCCTGTTCAGTTTCGATAAAACATGTTTATTAAACTGTATCGGTGTTTACTGGGTTGCCGAAAAGTCTTGCTGATAATGTTGACAGTTCCATAAGCTTACCGCGGCGCCTGCCCAAATCGACAAGGTCAGAATAGACTTTAACCCATGATAGACAGCCAGGTAATTCAGACATTTGACAGATCTTTATATGGTGGATAGATTCAGTATATTCGGGGAGTGTTGACGTTCAGTGCTATTCTTTCGAAAGCAACAGTACTAGTAAAATAAGTTTAAAAAAAATGCTATTTGCTATATGCTATTTTAAATGCTTGATTAAAGGCAAAACACCACCACATAAATTATATTTTAACATCAATATCTGACTGGTGCTATTTTATATATAAGTTGGGCTCATTTTCTTACATCTGAGACTTTTCTTATATGTGCTGTCTGATCGATTCTTAGGTGCTCAGGTGAGGTGTGGTGGCAGATGCGTTGACTGGTTGTTGAATACAGGAAGTCCTCTTTTCAAAATGACCACCAGGCTGCTGTGCAGATGGGCACGATTGTTTCCTCGCTGTCCTCAGGCTGCTACAGCCTCAGCCCGACTACAGACCTGCACAGTCCACCAGACAGAGCCAATGTGCCAGATGTCCCTGTCTTGGATCCGTCCTTCTGCTAGGCACCTCTGTCAGGGCAGTGAACTAGCTAGGATGGAGGAGACGACATTACCATATGAACAAACACAACTAGTCCGACTTGTTGAAAAGGTATCCACCCCAGAGGAAGTGCTTCAGTTGTGGGCAGAACATGGCGGATCTGCTAGTGATGCTGCCAGGTGTCTGGTCCAGCTGAACCTGCGGGTCATGGAGAAGGGTGGTGAAGGAATCCTGCAGGATCCGCGGTGCGAGAGCATGCTGGAGACCGTACATGCTCAGGTAGCCAAGATTGAATTGAAAGTCTGCTTGTCACTGATATTGAGACAGCAGAAGATTATCTTTGTTGTTGTTCTCTCACAGGTGTCCTCAGTGTGGAATGGTTCTCTGGTGGGTCTTCTACGTGCTCTCACTATGTTGGGTCTCCCTTCTGATGCCCCTCTACTCTGCTCCATCCAGAATGAAGTGCTCTGGAGGATCCGGCGCCTCACCTACCGGCACCTGGCGTACCTGGTGGACTGGGTAGCCTTTCAGCGAAGACAAGGGTGGGATTCACATGCTTGACAGAGCTTGATTCCTAATTATAGTCATTACTACCGCAACATAATTTAAAATTTAACATTTAAATTTTTTTTTTTACATTTTATCCGTCTTTATCTACATATTTTAGAATGTATTTTATTTGACTAAATTAAATAACTCTGATCTATTACATTACTGGTAAAACGTTTGGGGTCTATAAGACATTTTTGCAGAAATTAACAGTTTTATTCAGTCAGAATGCATTAAATTGATCAAAAATGGTGGTAAAAACTTCAATTAAATGCTTCTCTTTTGAGCTTTCTATTCTCAGAGAATCCTAAAATAGGTATCATGGCAGCATAACCGCTTTCAATATTTATAATATGTGTTTCTTGAGCACCAAATCAGCATATTAGAATGATTTCTGAAGGATCTTGTGACACAGGAGTAAGACTTGTGGAGACTGGCGTAAAAGGCTGCTGAAAATTCAGCTTTGTCATCACAAGAATACAGTAAAATACATTTTAAAATATATTATAACAGAAAACAGTTATTTTAAATTGTAATCATTTTCACAATATTACTGTTTTTACTGTATTAG
Source organism: Sinocyclocheilus anshuiensis (assembly GCF_001515605.1). Classification (NCBI taxonomy): domain Eukaryota; kingdom Metazoa; phylum Chordata; class Actinopteri; order Cypriniformes; family Cyprinidae; genus Sinocyclocheilus; species Sinocyclocheilus anshuiensis. Next base: position 54,633 of record NW_015554322.1, read on the forward strand.
CCTTGCTGAGCATAAGAGACTTCTTACAAAAACAAATCAACCCCAAACGTAAGTATTTGTATGCGTTTGCTTTGAATGAACTGATATGAATGAATATCTATGTCAGTCATTTTTCTTAAAAGTTTCTTAAGTTCTTGATGCTGTAGTTGGTCCAGTAAGTAGCTGGTCTGTTCTCATAATGTTGTTGTTCGTGTTGTAATAGGTATGAAAATGAAGCGCTTACCACAGCCCTGCTGAAACAACTGGAGCTGCGCTGGACAGAGCTGTGTGACAGTCGTACCATCAGCATTCTCATGGGCCGTGCTTCACTCTTCACCCCCTCTCTCATGGACAAACTGGAGGACAAAGTGAGTGCACACACACAAACACCTTTAGCCACCTACACACTTTTGAACACATTTGCTTTATGTTGTATTAGGCTTGTGTAACTTGATTGTCTACCACTGAACTGTATCGTGTGTTTTCTAGGCTCTGGAGTTGGCAGAGAGCTTCACCGCAGAGGATATCCGGAGGGTGGCATTTGCACTGGCCTCTCAAAACAGGCGTGCCGTTCCTTTATTACGTGCTCTCTCATACCACCTGAACCAGAAACCCTCTTTTGAACTCAAAACACCATTGCTGCTTGACATCGCATACGTTTATGGTTAGTGAGATTTTTTTTTTCCCAATTAACCTCATTAAACAGCTTTTTGCCTAGACTTGTATAAATAACTCTAAAAATCTAATTGTGTTCTCATCTTTCTCTAAATAAAAGGTAAGCTGAATTTTCATCAGACACATGTGCTCCAGAGAATAGCGGCAGAGCTGTTGCCTAGGTTATCAGAACTGAGTTCCCTCGATGTCACCCGCTGTGCCAAGTCTCTAGCCTTTCTCAAGTGGCTCCACTTGCCTATGTTTGAAGGCTTTGCTCAGGTTGGAATAATTTTTTTTATCAAATCAGCACCATCAAGTAAATTATACTTTTCTTGAAGGCAACCTTTTATTTAGTTTGATTTCAGTTGTCTTTCACCGGTCTCCATCAACTTGTTTATTATTTTTCCCCTCTCTGTTGTTTTTCAGCACTATGTGAGTAATAGTGAAAACTACAGCACTCTGCAGGTGTGTAATCTCCTCATATCTTTCGCCAAACTCAACTTCCAACTCAGCAAAGGAGAGGAGTTTTACCAAAAGGTAACCAATAAGAGTTGTAATATTGTATTATTATCCTTGATTAACTGCAATGCTGGGTGTGTATGTATGTGCATGTACGTATTATGTTTTATTGTGTGGCTATAGGTACACAAAGCTTTGGAAGGTTCCTTTCAGAATTTAGAGCCATTCCTGAAAACAGACGTGGTCTGGTCGCTATGTGTGCTGAACCAAGCCAATCCTTATTACATCTCCTCTGTTACCAAGTATGACTTTCAGAAGAAACTTACAGGTGCGTAGGCATGAATATGCTAAAAATATTAAGAAAAGGCTGTACTGTCCATTTGGGGAAAACTGCTGAATACACATTTCTTACGTAGCACTTTGATTAATATCATTTGATGTTCTCATCCGAAACACATGGTGGCAGTATAGCCTCATTGTCCAGTGTCTGTCTTTACTTTCATTAGAGGCAGATTTAACATACACTACCTTTCAAAAGTTTGTGGCAAGTAAGAATTTTTTTTTTTATTATTTTATTCAGCAAGAACACGTTAACTTTTACATTGTAATCTCGACTTCAAATAATGCTGTTTTGAACTTTCTATTAATCAAAGAATCCTAAAAAAATATTTTGGTTTCCATGAAAATATTATGCAGCACAATTAACAATTAATTAACATTAAGAAGAATAATAAATATTTCTTCAGCACCAAATCACTGAAGACTGGAGTAATGGCTGCTGAAAATTCAGCTTTGTAATCACAGGAATACATTTAATTTTAAAATGTATAAAAATAGAATTTATTGTAATATTTCACAATATTGCTGTTTTTACTATATTTTGATTAAATAAGTGCAGAATTGGTGAGTGTAAGGGACTTATTTCAAAAACATTTAAAGAACTTATCAACCGCAAACCTTTGAAATGGTACTGCATTGTAAGGAATGGTTCACCCCAAAATGAAAATACTCTCATTATTTATTCACCCTCATGTCGATTTAAACTTGTATGCTGTTATTTTTTTCCATGGAATACATAAGCACAAATGTCAATCACCACACTTTTTTTTCATACAAGGACAGTTCATAGTGACCAAGGCTGTCAGTCTGTGCACTATAGTCAGTCTGCAGTAGTATGATGTCATGATAAAGTTTTCTTGACCTATCCAGCAGGTGGCATTGTGGATCGGACTGAGAGCTATCGGCTGAAATTGCTGCATATCTCTGCCTTTGCTCAGCTGGAGCCTCTAGGAATCACTATTGAATCCCCCACTGTGCTGCTGCCAGCTCCCCAGGGCAAAGTGGAGGGCAGCACCCCTCTGCAGAGCAGCCTACACACAGCCCTCCAGAGCCTGACAAATGGCCGGACACAGGCCCTCCGCACTGCTGTCAAAACCATATACGGCTGGACAATAGGTAAGTAGCAACTGTGAACACCAGAGCGATGCAAGTTAAATACATTTTCCAAGGTAACAGAGGGCATATTTCTTTCCCATTCATGGATCATGAATACTTAAGCAGTAGTCTAACAGAATCTCCTGTTAATATGTGAATCTGTTGATTGTTTTCACCACAGATGGAGAGCTTATGGTAGATTCAGAAAGTAAGCCTATTGATTTGGATAACTTGAAAGCCCCTCATTTACCTGGAGGCGGTGGACGTGATGCCTTACCTGCAGGGGCACGGAGGTGAGTGTTAAAGTGAAAGCCTTGTCCTAAGTTCACATACAGATGATTTCTAAATTTGTCAGTTGTGTATGTCTATTTGCAGAATAGCATTTGTGGCTTGGGAGTTTCCTAACTTTTGTCTCAGGAGCAAGGATCTGCTGGGCCGCTTTGCCATGCAAAAACGCCACCTACAGCTGGCTGGGTTCATATTGGTGGAGGTGAGGCAGTGAAATACAAGGATAGGATATGTAAACATGTCTGTTCATTTTAAGTATAAAAGCCCATTCTCACCAAGAATGATAACTAGTGTTCACACCAATAGATAATAACATGTCATCTGGCACTTAACATTTTTAAGCTTTTTGAAGTTGAATGGGTTTTGATTGGCTGTCCATGTTTTTACTGTTAATCAGCTGAAAAAACCATTCTGAAAGTGACTCCAATGCTATCTTTCCTACGGTGCCCATAAGGTGACATGTTCAGTTCACTTAGTTTTGTCGTGGCCACGACATAATAACCCGTGGGAACGTGATAATATGTCGTGGCCACTAGATATTAATTTGAGGGAACGTCATATTAACTTGTGGGAATGTGATATTATGTCGTGGCCACGAGATCATTTTGTCGAGGTAACGACATCCTTATGTCGTGGCCTCGAGGTGCTATGTTGAGGGAACGACATCCATTTCTCGTGGCCACACGTTTAATGCGTAAAACAAACCTGCGTGACCATAGCAACCCCGGATTATCAGAGATGGAGGTTATATTTTTATATTTGTTTATATTAATTTTTTCCCTTTATTTCGATCTCTACTTAACGTTCTGAATACTTTTGTAAATAATAGCCTACTGTAAATGCTCAACATGCCAATAAAGCTTTGATTATGCTGACTGGAATTTTTGCTGGAATGCAGTTTAAATTTAACATATATTTCATTTTATTTCGGCTAATTAATAGACCATAATTATAAATACTATAGTGTTTCGTT
>NW_015554322.1:58620-62848 GCF_001515605.1 Sinocyclocheilus anshuiensis
TACTTAACGTTCTGAATACTTTTGTAAATATTAGCCTACTGTAAATGCTCGACATGCCAATAAAGCTTTGATTATGCTGACTGGAATTTTTTCTGGAATGCAGTATATATTTAACATATTTCATTTTATTTCAGCTAATTAATAGACCATAATTATATATACTATAGTGTTTTGTTAAGGAATTAATCATTCACGTAGTTTCATTTGTAAATGAAAACACAACATGCTCATTTATCATCACACATGGGCATAAATACAATCATAAAGTCAAAACTTTATAGGCATAATTGTCAGGTGTTTATTTACAAAATATATGGTAGGCTAGCAAATCCTATCATAATTATACAATACATTAACTAGGTAAAGCGATACACAAATTGAAAGGGGAAATAAGCATATATAACAATAAATATAAAAATATAGCCCTAATAAGTTAATGTAATAATAAAAATAATAATATACAAATAGCCTATTAAATTAAATGTTTAATGTTAATAAAAATGTTTTATCTATGTTTGATAATCCCGGGTTGCTATGGTCACGCAGGTTTGTTTATGCATTAAACTCGTGGCCACGAGAAAAATGTCGTTCCCTCAACATAGCACCTCGAGGCCACGACATAAAGATGTCGTTACCTCGACAAAATGATCTCATGGCCACGACATAATATCACGTTCCCACGAGTTAATATGACGTTCCCTCAAATTAATATCTCGTGGCCACGACATATTATCACGTTCCCACGAGTTATGTCGTGGCCACGACAAAACTAAGTGAACCGAACATGTCACCTTACGGGCACTGTACTTTCCTCTGTGTCATTAACATTTTATCTGTGGAGTGAACTTCATGATTCTCACTGAATTAAGGCCAGTTTACACAAAAAAGTATAACTATATTAGCATCCACACCAACAAATGTTAACGTTCTGTTTATTATAAGCACGCACTTCAGTTTATGACGCCTGCCGCTTTAACCTTTCAAGCTCTTTGATGTTGATGTTAATCAACTGGAAAGGAAAACGGCCTGAACGTGATTCCAACAATAGTGTTCCTCTTTGTCTTTATCGTTATAGTTGTGATGATGACCTCTTTATTGCCATAGAATTAGAACAATTATTAAAACATTTATCATTATAGTTATACTTGTTGCGAAACGATTACTAAAACTTTATAGTAAATATTATAGTTATTGTACCTGGTAAATGAGTTTTAATGAAGTGCAAGGTTAGCAGTGTTTACTGCACAAAAGTAAGCTAATTTTGTAAGCATACATTAAGGATAAGTTATGTGGGCATTAGGGGTTAGATGGTCAGTATTAGCTGTAGTAAATAATTTACTGATGGTCTTCCAACTCGCAATACCACTTCTTATTAGATATACTCTCCGTTTTATAATACTGGTGTAGTTAGCCTGATTAGCTGTATTCCTATTGTCACAGTTATTACATGGCAGGCAGTCCCCAGGGCTTTGGGTTATAAATAGCGGCAATAAAGACAGAACTGTGGAAAAGGACTCAGGCTCTGTCTGCAGCATGTAGGCCAATCCTGTTAGCACTCTGCCTCCTGGGGTACAGTTAGATAGAGTTGGCTGGACTCGTCTTGACTTCCAACTGAGCACAGGGCTGACATAATGTTCTTGCCATTTGATGCGCTAGCTGACAACAGCCATTTTAATACACCAGAGTTCATAACACTGCTCCACTTTCTGAGATTAATTTTGCGTTCCAATTCCATTGTCAATTATGTAGTAGTGTATGAAGCACAGTTTACACAGAAGTCATTTTCAAACCAAAAGCAGCTTAGTGTTGACCAATGCAGCAAATCCTAGGTCATGAACAAGTTGAACTTGTTCTGGAATCTTTCACCCTTATGCAAAATGTCAGATTCCATTGATTTCTATTGAAATGACTCGCTGAAAAACCGTAAATGTTGACCACACCTTCACTCTCAAGTATACTGATGAGTCACAACCTCACCCCTTATGTGTTCCCCTACAGGTGCCGTACTTTGAATGGCTGGAGCTGAAGTCCGACTGGCAGAAAGTGGCTTACTTGAAAGACAAATTAGGGAAGGCAGTGGCTGAGGACATGGCTAAATGAGCCATCAAGCCTGTCAATAACTTTAAATACTTTTGACACAGGCTGCTCATAGACATCAACAGCGCCAGAAAATAACATGACTTACAGGTGAAGGAATGACATAGATATTGAGTACTACATATACACACAACAGAGAGATTGCTGCAGCATCCTCAAGTCCCATAACCCACCTGAACATCAGAGTGGAAATCAAATGCGTCTGGGAACTGTGATCAATCTCTGCAGGAACAGAAAGCAGAGCCTCCAGAAATCAGCAGATACTCGGAAGCAACAGAGTTGTGTATCCGCTGCCTTCCCAAAAAAGAAACACTGAGCCAAAGAGTTAGACATATGTTATAAAATGAAAGCGTGACTGATCTGAAGGGCATAAGCAATGTTCACCACGGGGAAACAACTAAATTATCAGAGCTTTGTGTTAATTGTCCACGTCCTCACAAACAACTGGATGTTCACACTCTCTCCTTCCACTTATAATAAATACATACACCTTTTGGTTTTGATGCAGTTGCCTAGACAACACATGGGCTTTCCTTGTTGCCAAGGAGACAGTTGTTATGTTGGAAATATTTATGGCGAAAGGGATTGAGAGTTCAGTACTAAAATATACTTTTATTACACTTAGAAAGCACCACTCTATTGGTGTTAATTAAAAAGAAAAAGTAAATTAACTCTACTTGCTTCACCTGATATCTGAACATTTGTGAATATGCTTGCGATTTAATAAAATATATGTAAAACAAGGCAGTATGTAATAATACATATTGGATTTTTATATTTTATTTTAAATATTTATTTTGGAAAGGTTGTCTCTGCATTCTGGTATGTTGCAGACCCATTATTTGCTGTCGGGTAAGCCTGACTTGTCAGTCTTCATGGAGAATAGACCTTCCTGTTGAAATCTTGAAAGATTATGTGCAGAGAATGGATTTTTCATTTAGACTTTCACCTCAGTGTTTGCAATGTGTGGTAGCAATAATAAAAATTAATCTCGGATTTTCATCAAAGAGCATATGGTGACTTATTGCTGTATTTTGTGAGTGTGGTTTGTTAATGTTGGCTGTCTGTCTGCAGTCATGCTGTGATGTTCTATATCGCAAAATATTTTGTGCAATGAGCATAGAATTCTGATGAAATTTGAAACTGGTCTTAATTTATTTTCCTATCAGTTACTATGATTTAAGACTTCATATACAGACTCTGTGAGGTATGGTTTGTTGTGGTGCTGCGCAAAGTCCTGATATGGATCATAATCTACCCAGGTGAAAAAGACGTAGTATTAAATGTATTAAAAATATACTTGAAATTCAAGTAGTATGTTTATAATACATTTGTATTCCCAACATGCTTATTTTAAGTGTAATAAAAATATACTGAATTGCATTTTAATATATTTCTAAAAGTATATTAGAAGTACTTTTGTATTAAATATATGCTTAGTTATACTTCTAAGAAATATGCTAAACAGAAGCATACTTTTAATGTATTTATAAAAAGTATACTGGAAATACTTTGGTAATAAATATATGCTTAGTTACACTTTTAAGGAATATGCTAAACACAAGCATACTTTTAGTGACTTTTTCGTGTATTTACAGAAAACATACTTGTGTTACCCTTAGAGTATATTTTATGTCTTCTTTGTGTAAGAACATAACAAAATGATTACACTTTTAGTGGGTTTTTTATGTACTTTATATTGCAGTAGGCCTACACATGGTTATATTTTAAATATTTATGTATTTATAATTTTAATATTTGGTGATATTGAGCTCACCCCAGAGAGCTTCGTATATAAAATATGATGTGCGTGCAAATGTCTCTTGAATGTGAATATAAGTCTAAATTTAAACAGTATTATATAGAGCGGTCACCGATCGTGTCTCTTTAGGGCACTTATGGATTCATATGGATTACTTTGGCGATGTTATTTTTGCGATTTCAACTTTTTGAAACGTTTTTGATCTTTGGTGAATCTTCTTTCGTCGGAGGGACATAAATCTCTCAGATTTGAATTGGGAAGCTTATACCGACCAGGTACATTGTTCTCAGAGTACTGTCATTCTTAAAAAGAACAAAAATTATCAATCATCATTTGCATTTGTATGTGTGTGTGTGTGTGTGTGTGTGT
>NW_015554323.1:0-121 GCF_001515605.1 Sinocyclocheilus anshuiensis
ATGAAGATCAGCTGTGACTTGACTTGACTTATGACAATAAAATGTTACTTGACGTGGTTCATGAAGATAAGCTGTAACTTGACTTGCCTCATGACGATCAACTGTGACTTGACTGGACTCA
>NW_015554323.1:1194-1673 GCF_001515605.1 Sinocyclocheilus anshuiensis
ACACTAGGGGAGTGGAAAATGCAGAACAAAACACGGCGATCTGAACAGGAACTGAGAGAGTGTTAAATAGAGTGTGTAATGGCTCTCAGGTGAGCGTGTGATAGTGAAGGCTGTGTGATCAGTGAATTCAGCTGTGTAAGTGCAATGGATGATGGGAACTGTAGTCCGGAGTGACATGTAACAGTCTGTGTAGTGTGAGAGTCAGTGTAATGGCAGAGTGACCTCTAGTGGCAATCGGCCGGAAGGCCAAGGACTGGATTCGTGACAACAGTAGTAATATTTCTTATTTTGTTTAATAGTTTTATTTAGTAGTAGTAATAATGACAATTATTATATCTAAAACAATATATTTGAGAAGAACTAAAACACATTTATAGTGTTTATGTTTGTAAAACATTTCATGATTCTGCTTTAAAATAATCATGAAAAAAGTCATGAAAAGTGCTATACAAATAAACTTAACAGCTTTCTTTAATAAT
>NW_015554324.1:0-981 GCF_001515605.1 Sinocyclocheilus anshuiensis
TTACTTTGAACAATGATGGAGCTATACTTGACCCATCTTCTGGGGCGTCTTCTTAGCAGCATATAAAACAAAAACAGTTCCAGTTTTAAGTATTCCAGCTGATGTAGCCTATTGTCATGTAGCAGATTAATCTTTTCCAATAAGTTTAAATTGATTTTTACCTTTTATGGGCATTTTTTACCTTTATAAAGCAATTTTTTCTAAAAGTGTGCATCACCTTTTGAGTCTTTTTTTTTCTCTCTTTCATTTAATAAGCCAATAAGACATCTGGGATGTTGCCAAGGAAATGCAGTCAGTATTGACAAAATTCATCTTTGCAATTCAGAGGAAAAAGAAGTTGCATCTGAATGGCATTTAGATGCTTTTACACACTGTTTAATGCAGCTCATGTAATTAGAGACATGTAATTAGAGGTCTTCACGGGTCCACTCGGATCCAAAAACCTGAGCGGGTTCGGGTACAAAACTTCGACGAGTACCTCGGACACGGGTCGGGTTCGGTATTAGCGGCCTCGGGTAATTTAAAATAAACATGCTTTTTCCAAATGGACCCGATTAGACCCAAATTATTTTAAACTATCCCGAATGCGTAGGCTACTTTCACTTTCGGTTTAAGTGAGGAACGCACATAGAAAAGGAGCATACATTTGTAACCTCGCACACAGAAATCATCTTATAGATATGAGATCCATCAGGAAAATCCACTCGCTTCATTATGCTGCGTGTTCATGCAGGGCTTTTCTTTTTTGTGTGCAGAAGCCTTTCGCCGGAGATCAGGTTGCAGACAACAGCGAATCCATGATTAGGCTATCGATTTATTTTTTATCAAACTATCACGTTTATTTTTCAAATCCACTGGTCACAATTGAAAGCGGAGCTCAGAAATACCTTGTATCCATCAGGCAGGCACTAATATAAAGTAACCTAATAATAAATTGAATAAATGTTAAATAAATCAAAGTAATGGAGAAGTGGCCACATC
>NW_015554324.1:1474-4118 GCF_001515605.1 Sinocyclocheilus anshuiensis
ATAAAAAATTAGGGCTGACGTTTCTATGCGTTAATTTGGTTTGATTAATTATGGAAAACACAACATGTTAAAATGATAAATGCATTTAACGCAAACCGCCACAACCCAGATCTGTACGTTATCTTACATTGCATGCAGTTGTTTAGTGGCAAACATGATGCAGGGTAACAACTGTATGATGTAGTCTAGAATAATGACGTTATATACCCCAAAATTTGATATTATGTAAATATATTTATATAATTACATATCATGTAATTAATTTAATTAAAAACTTAACAGCCCTAAAAAATTATATAAAAAATTAAATATGATATATTTAAAGTCATTGTACATACTATTTCTAATATATTTTTAAAATAAATTTAGGAGCCAAGTGATTCTAATATTGGCAACATTTAAAATATGTTTTAATATATTTACTATGTGAAATTCCATGTGAATTCAATGTTGTTTAATAAGAATGGATGTGTGGAGAAACCAACCTGTAAGATTTGTGGGTAGTTGTAGACCTGTCCTTTATAGCAGCGCTTTCTGACCGATGCCAAACCCTGAGAGAGATTACTGCATTTATCTAGGAGGAGTAGGGCCTCCCCATTCTCCTCCTTCAGTCTCTCCAGTTCCACACGGTATTCCCGATGGATGGCCGTCTGAGATGACAGAATGAAGTAGCGTCGGGGCCTGAAGTAAACACATATTATGTGATGCCATTTTTCGTCATTAAATATAAACTGGTTAATCAATGTCGATAAGCAAGATCTCACCCTGGCTGCCTCTCAGGAAGGTCCACCTCAGCAGATAAAGGGCTATACACGGGGATGCTGACATCATAACCCTGCCTGTATGTCCATGTGGAGAAGCCTCCCCCAGCCAGCAGGCCTCTGTGAAACAAACGCAATGAAAATGACAACTCTGTTGCCGCGAATGTCTGCAAAATGCGCTGAAGATAAAACACGTCCTTTATATGGTTTCACATGACAAATGTGTGAACATGCCACTCCGAAGCATTTAACAGAGTTGCCTTCGCGTCCTCGTTCTACGAGTCAATAAAACTTCAAACGGTGCTTGGTTTGAGGGAATGGAGTGAGTATAAGGAAAGCTGCAAATATGGCCACGCAACATACACTGTCTTTTTATCTCACCCTACACATATGGGCAGCTGGTTCTGATGAGGCTGTGCGCCAAATGTAGCACAGCTGGATGAGCCCAGGAAATTCCCTACAACTCCAGATAAGTGCTCATCATTTCAGGGCTTTCTAGTACATAAAACTCACCTTTTCCACCCAAAGCAAAAGATCGGCCAAGTAATAGGCTGAGAAACATGGACCATGTTGCAGTAAATACCAGGAGATTATGTTTGTCTGCCTGCTCTAGGCGGTAGTGTGCTATTCTCTTTCATGATCACTCTCACTGCATCTTTGATCTCTGGGTCTAAGGAACGCACAGGGATGATGATGATAATCCACATTAGAAAATTTAATTGAAAAGAAAAAACAAGTTGACATCTGAATAGAACAGTTCTGTGACACTGATACGTATGAATTTTTTTTTTGGGATGGATGTCTATTTTAATTATATATTGCAAGCATTCCAGTTTCTCTCAATACAAGGGTGTTGAAACACCAAGAAGATCCTTAAATCCAGCATGGATATCTTGAAGAGTCTGGCATCAGTCTGTCAGCACTGTGGTTCAATGTCATTGTGGACAACCATGAAGTGTCAATTCAGTCACACTAACCTACAGAGGTAAAATAGTGCCATGTTGCAAACTTACAGAAATACAACTATCCTGAGACCAAAAAATGTAAGAGAGGATATGAGAGCATTTATTGGTTCTCGGGTGACATTGCTGCTGCACAAGGTCAAACATAGAGACACACTGCCCTCAACTGGTGAACATTACATCCAGTCTCTATTGGAAATTAACTATTGTATGCAGTGACAAATTCTACCCTATAGAAATGGTTTTCAAGGGCATTTTTTTAACTTTAAGGGCATATTTTATCTAACTGTATAAAAACACTGTATGTCTTCCATTTATATCAAAGACTGCATCTTAACTAAGATTAATCTGAACAAGAATGGTTCTTGTCTTGGTTTCAAATTTGGGTGTTGGGAGTGTTCATGTTTAGTGTTTTCAAGGCTGAATTAAAAAAAAAAAATCAACACCACTCGTTTCTGAAACAGCAAATACAGAGCAAATTGACACTAAGGTGTCTGTGAAAGGACTAAACTCACAGAAAATTAATGAAATAATAAATACTGAAATACATACAATGTGAAAGAACAAATATTTCCTAGGTTTCACCATACCAGAATTCCAGCCAAAATTCCAGAATGAGAAAGTTCTGAATCTGATTACTGTCCTCACAAATATGTAAAAATAAAATGTGTAGTATGAAGGGTATAGAGATTATCTGACAAACTCTACATTACCGTTCAAAAGTTCAGGGAATGGTAAGAGTATCTTAATGTTTTTGAAAGAAGGTTCTTATGTGATCAAACATACAGTAAACCTTTAATATTGTGAAATCCTATAAACATTCCAAATAACTATTTTCTATTTTAATATATACCGTATTGACCCGAATATAAGACAATGTTTTTTTCTTGGAAATACATCTGAAAAAAACGCGGCCGTCAT
>NW_015554324.1:4347-27314 GCF_001515605.1 Sinocyclocheilus anshuiensis
ACATTAGCCTGATGGGACCAAACTCCCTTTGTGATTTTAAAACGTAAGACAGTACCCAGATTTGAAGTCTACAGTAAGATTTAACTTCTACTGTTAATAAGATTTTGGTAGGCTACTATTAGATGGATAGCCTAAATGTCCTAATTCAGGACATTCAATAAAAAAAAAAAATTATTATTATTTTTATGGTATATCAAAAAGTGTATATTTTTTTTAATGTGATTGTTGGTACATTTTACCAGTTTTTACCATACTTTCAAAACAAAAATTAAAATAGGAAAAATATGCAATATGAAAATAATTGAAGACAAAATGTGTTTTACTGAGAAAAAACAAGATTTGGTTTTTAAAAAGCCTTTTTCCAAAAGGTACATCTGGAAAAGGGGGGTCGTCTTATAATCAGGGTCGTCTTATATTCGGGCCAATACGGTATTTTAAAATGCAAATTATTGCTGTGATGGCAAAGCTGAATTTTCAGCAGCCATTATTCCAGTCGTCAGTCTCACATGATCCTTAAGAAATCATTCTAATATGCTGAATTGGGGTTCAATAAACATTTATTACTATTATAAATGTTGAAAACACCTGCGCTGCTTAACATTTTTGTTCAAAAGAACAGCATTTATTTTAAAAAGGAATCTTTTGTATCAAAGTAAAACTCTTCAGTGTCACTTTTGATCAGTTTATTGCATCTAATTTTAAAATCTTACGTTCCCCAAACTTCTGAATGGAAGTTTACATAATTTTAACATTCAGACTTCCTCACATATTTAGCGATTCTGTTTGCCTGTTAATTTCTACTAACTCTCACCTGTCTCTGGGCACATCCAGAGCTGTATTGTAATCAGGGGGTCCTCCAGGAAGCATATTGAACAGCAGGTGGTTCATGCCTTTGTCCCACCTAAAAACATATCAATAAACATATATACAGGTGCATCTCAATAAATTAGAATGTCATGGAAAAGTTAATTTATTTCAGTAATTCAACTCAAATTGTGAAACTCGTGTATTAAATAAATTCAATGCACACAGACTGAAGTAGTTTAAGTCTTTGGTTCTTTTAATTGTGATGATTTTGGCTCACATTTAACAAAAACCCATCAATTCACTATCTCAACAAATTATTTCCACGACATTCTAATTTATTGAGATGCACCTGTAGCTTGAAACAGTCAGTTATGAATTGAAAAGAAAAGAAATGATGTGTGTGAAAATATGAGTTATATAAATAACAGTTCATAAGAGTGCCAGAAGTGACACTGTAAAAGAGAAAGTGCTAATGTAATAAAAAAAATACATTGAGGACCCAGTAAAGCCGAAGTAGGCAAGGGTAATTTGCAAATACTCAAAGAAGTATCTACCTGGGCAGCATGGCCAGTGCTTGAGCAATTTCACGAATCCGCAGAGAGTTCTGATTCAACACATCAATGGAGGGTATGAACAGACATGCTCTGGTCACATCATCAGTGTAAAAATCACTTTCCGATATGGCGCTCAGCAGGTCATTGTATTCTCGAGAGAGGCCAGTGCTGCTGATGGGCACCCCCACCTCATCCACAAATCGCTGAAGAGGATAGATATACACCTGTGTACAAACACACACACACACACACCATTAATAGATCAAAATAGCCCTGTAATGACATCCAACCTAATAAACATAAATCAATAACACAATACTTTCTCTCTTTGCAACACCTTGATTTTATTCTTGGGATTATATCCACAGCGATACACATCAAAGCAAGTGTGCATTCGACAGCTCAGGTCACCCCTCTCAGGAATAGGGCTGCTCATAGGTATCCTGACCAATGGAGCATCATGCACACTACGACGGTCCAGACTCCATTCTGCGGAGGATTCAATGGAGTGAGGCCAGAACTGGAACATCCCCGTTGCAATCAACCCCAGTAAGACCACAGAGAAGAGGGTGATGTAGTAGATCCGGTGTTTAGTCTTCATACGGGGTATGAGTGCAGGGCCCCGGGAACCGTACTTCACTGATGCACACATGATGAGCCTTTCCAGAGCCAAATCCACTGCAGAAGACACAAACAACACTGATGAACATCTGCACATGCACATGTCAGAGAATATCATCAAATAATTTAATAATAATTAATAACTGATTTAAGGACTATCACACAAATGTATGAATATAAGGTGCCTAAGAATGGCCAGTTAGTCCTTTCTGATGTCACCCATCCATTGAGTAATGAATTTCAACTGCTTCCTTCTGGCCGGAGATTTAAACTCCCTTTGTGCAAATCAAACAGATACAAGAATTCCTTTGTACCTGCTGCAATCATGTTTTTAAATGACTTATTATAAATGTGTGTTTTTATGTGTGTAGTGTTGCTGCTCCTGTATGTGCATGTATACTGCTGTCTACATAAAGAATTGCCTTTTAAGGACAATAAAGTTAAGTAATAAAAAAAAATGACATATAATAGCTGTACATGATCTTTACCAATTCATTTACTATACTTTTGATTCTTTAAAATACAATTTGTTTATTATATGACTGATTGTTCTAATTCGAATTTACATGGCTAATGCATTTAATGACATTTAAGTTATCATATGATTTTTCATTGGAAAACGGATTTATTATATTATTGATCCAATTAATTAAAACAAATTATGTTTGACTTATCTAATTCCAAATAATTTATACTTTGATCCATACTTTATTATATTAGTAATTGTTCTAATTCTAATTTATTATATGATTGTTAACTCTAGTTTGGATTTACTATATTATATCTAAATCCAATTAATTTATTAAATTATTAACGGGTGAGGTTCGAATTAATTTGTTTTATGACATGATAATTATTTGGAATTTGATGGATTAATCATATAATACATTTACTGAAATTAGACATGCTTGTTTCATCTAATTCCAATTCATTTATTATATGATTGATTGTTCTAACTCTACCAAAGGTATAATGGATTCTATACTGATTTCTTTTATTACTGGTACATTTAATTACAAAAAAATTATTATATGATTGATTTATCTAATTCCAATTAATTTACTACACGATTGATACATCTAAGTTAATCTATCATACAATTAACCCCTCAAACTCCAATTACTTTGTTTAGACCAATCCCTCTCATTTCTTTATGACTTATATTTATTAATAAAAGTAGGCCATTTTAAATAAACATTTTACTCAAAATATGTACTGTCTTGGGTTGTAAATAAATGCAAAACACACTCGCTAACGACAGCAGGTATGCTAGCAACTACAAAATCATTAACTAACCTTAACGGTGTCCAATTCTCTGCCTCAAATCTCAGCACGCCTCAACCATAATCTCAGTTGTTGCCCCAGTATGGTGTAAATGCTCAAAATGAATTTGTTGATTAAATGTTGTATACTATCCCACAACACATTCCTTTTGCTAAAGGGACAGCTGCCAGAAAAAAAAAATCGTCTCTCCTTCACGCGTAGTCCTATCCGTTATTCTTGTAATTCGGGTCGCGTGGCGCCATCTGCTGTACAGGGAGAATGAATGTGAGGCATAGGCTGCGTCTTGAAACCTAGTAAGCCGCCTACCTAGACAGCATTTTTGGGTGTCAATGCTATGTTCTGTATGTGTCTAGCTAGCTAGCTCACTAGTTATTTTAGACACCGCCATAAACAACAGATATCAAGTCATCATTTCAGCCACCATTTTTTTCTTATGGCGTAAATAAATTTAAACGTTATTACTGTGCATTATTTGAGTATTAGAGCGATCTTTTCTTTATGCCTGTTTTTTTAGGCAGTAAAACAGTCTTCTGGGTCCTGTTCTTCGACCGTGGTTTAACATATCCCGGATTGACCTAGCTCGATCTGAAATTGAGTTTTTTCGGCTCTTCTAACACATATTTCGGATTTATGTATCTAGCTAATAAAGACAGCTGACCGTTCATGTGAGGATTTATACATTTGTCTATCATGGCTAAACAGCGTGCTGCATTTTTCAGTGCTGCTGAATTGCAACTTATAATGGAAGGATATGAGGAAGTTAAACATTTAATAAAAACCAAAGGGAACACTATAGCGGCTGCAAAAGTCCGTCAGGATGCGTGGCGAAAAATAACTGCCAAATTAAATGCGTAGGTATACATTTAATTAGTCTGAGAGAGCACTAATTAAGCAGTTTTATGCAGTATATATATGACACACCTGTGCTGGCCATCTAGTCTGTGTATTATGTTTAGGCTACCTTCTTATTCTGCTGTTGGTCACGCTTAGATCCAACCCTATGGGACCTAGAAGAACGTGGCAACAAGTGAAGACGAAATACAAGAACATCGTTCAAAGTGGTAGGTCATGGGGTTTTTGTGTGGGTTTGATGCCCGTTGTTGTGTTTTTTTCTCTCTCTTTCTCTATGGTAGGGACTACACAGTATATTTTTTACACACTTTTAATGAGTACACACTAAAAAATGCTGGGTTAAATACAACCCAGTGCTGGGTAAAATAGGGACAAAGACAGCAAAACAGCCCAATTGCTGGGTTTGTCCCTATTTTACCCAGCACTGGGTTGTATTTAACCCAGCATTTTTTAGAGTGTAATGTCAGCTATATAATCCATAAGTATAAATGTCTAACTATGAAGATAAACACAAAGGTGTGTATAGCGCTTTTCACAATAAATATTTTAACCACACAGCGTTAGAACTAATAAAAAAAGCCCTTTAAAAGCCCAAATGGGTTGCAAGCTGTAGGTGACTGAGGCTTGGTGAAACCTAAAGGTTAGTACAACACAAATACAAACTAATCTTGACAGAATACGTGCAGTGCTTTACCCCACATCACATCAGATGTTTTATTTTTTTTAGTAATTATCATACGTCTAAAATACAAACTATTCTTGAAAGCATGTACAATGCAACACTTTTCCCTGAAACAGATTTGTTTGTTATTGTTGTTATAAAGAGTCAAAGTGAAATCAAACCTTTCTCCGTTTTACACCTTTTTTTTCTGACATTTTCCTCAGACCCTTAGCACCCTTGTTTGAAACCCCCTGTTCTATATTAAAAACTCAGAATTAGTTTTTAGTGTTTTGAATTGAATAACTTCAGGGTTTAACACAATTTAGCTAACAAGAGAAAGGCTGCACTGAAGAAGATGAGACTAGTCCCAACAAAAGAGGAGCACATGGATGAAGAGGAGCTGCCCCCTGAGAACAATGTGGACAGTCCTATCATAGCGAGCATAGTTGGTGGCTGCTGGTCTGATCCAGGAGATACAGCTGGCTGCAGCAGTTATGTCACAGGTACGTGCACCACATTCTTTATTTGTCTCTACAAATCGATACTGCAGTAAATATGCATAATTCATATCACATAATTTCAGTGACTGAACATGGACTGGCCCTACTTCAGCCACCTGTATTATCAGATGAAGAGCTGGACTCTGTAAGTTTACAGCTCTGTTTATTTTAATTTTTAATGGGATATCAATGATCATAGTATTAAATAAATATAGTATTTAATACACTAAATGCTTAGAAATATGTACACATTACTTTATTTTTAAATTGTATTAATATTTAATAAATAGTATGTGGATGGGCACAACAGTACTATTTGGTGATATGAAATGCAGGAAGATGTTTTAATGCTTTCTTTTTAAAGGAACCTGTGGAAGATGTTAAGACACTATACAAGAAGTATCTCCAAGTAGAGATCTCCAACAGAAAGCAAGAAATGGCATACAGAGCTTTAAAAATCAGCACTGGGTTGTATTTAACCCAGCATTTTTTAGAGTGTAATGTCAGCTATATAATCCATAAGTATAAATGTCTAACTATGAAGATAAACACAAAGGTGTGTATAGCGCTTTTCACAATAAATATTTTAACCACACAGCGTTAGAACTAATAAAAAAAGCCCTTTAAAAGCCCAAATGGGTTGCAAGCTGTAGGTGACTGAGGCTTGGTGAAACCTAAAGGTTAGTACAACACAAATACAAACTAATCTTGACAGAATACGTGCAGTGCTTTACCCCACATCACATCAGATGTTTTATTTTTTTTAGTAATTATCATACGTCTAAAATACAAACTATTCTTGAAAGCATGTACAATGCAACACTTTTCCCTGAAACAGATTTGTTTGTTATTGTTGTTATAAAGAGTCAAAGTGAAATCAAACCTTTCTCCGTTTTACACCTTTTTTTTCTGACATTTTCCTCAGACCCTTAGCACCCTTGTTTGAAACCCCCTGTTCTATATTAAAAACTCAGAATTAGTTTTTAGTGTTTTGAATTGAATAACTTCAGGGTTTAACACAATTTAGCTAACAAGAGAAAGGCTGCACTGAAGAAGATGAGACTAGTCCCAACAAAAGAGGAGCACATGGATGAAGAGGAGCTGCCCCCTGAGAACAATGTGGACAGTCCTATCATAGCGAGCATAGTTGGTGGCTGCTGGTCTGATCCAGGAGATACAGCTGGCTGCAGCAGTTATGTCACAGGTACGTGCACCACATTCTTTATTTGTCTCTACAAATCGATACTGCAGTAAATATGCATAATTCATATCACATAATTTCAGTGACTGAACATGGACTGGCCCTACTTCAGCCACCTGTATTATCAGATGAAGAGCTGGACTCTGTAAGTTTACAGCTCTGTTTATTTTAATTTTTAATGGGATATCAATGATCATAGTATTAAATAAATATAGTATTTAATACACTAAATGCTTAGAAATATGTACACATTACTTTATTTTTAAATTGTATTAATATTTAATAAATAGTATGTGGATGGGCACAACAGTACTATTTGGTGATATGAAATGCAGGAAGATGTTTTAATGCTTTCTTTTTAAAGGAACCTGTGGAAGATGTTAAGACACTATACAAGAAGTATCTCCAAGTAGAGATCTCCAACAGAAAGCAAGAAATGGCATACAGAGCTTTAAAAATGTGCAAAGTGGAGAAGGAAATTCAGTTATTGGACTGGAAATTGGATGCAAGTATGATATTTTGATAACTAACTGTCAGAATAAAGGAAAAGTGTACCTTTCAGACCCAGTAAAATCTGTTTTCAGACATTTTAATTTGTGTTTCCGTAGTTCAGTTGGGAAAACATGAATACAATGAAAGAGAAATAATGGTTTTCTATGTTAATTTCTGAAATTTTAAAATGAGTAAATAGTCAAAAATACAGCGACGTATAATTAAAAGTCTGACACTCAAGTGACTAGATAGATGGATAGATAGACTTTTCATTTGAAAGTG
Organism: Sinocyclocheilus anshuiensis; assembly: GCF_001515605.1. Taxonomy (NCBI): domain Eukaryota; kingdom Metazoa; phylum Chordata; class Actinopteri; order Cypriniformes; family Cyprinidae; genus Sinocyclocheilus; species Sinocyclocheilus anshuiensis. The sequence goes on from NW_015554324.1 coordinate 11,602, forward strand.
GGCTGAATAGGTGCACTTGTCTAAATATTTATTATGATTATTAGGATAATTTGTGTCTGGAACTATAGTAAGTGGAAATGTGCCTTTTTTCTTACTGCAGGCTGATCCTTCATGTTGAAAATAAACCTTTTTTTTATATAAACCTACTGTGTTCCTTTCAATATTTAAAAGTCACAAGTCACAGCAGTTATGTGCAGCAAGATCACTTTTAAACTGTGTATGGGGTGCTTGGCATGGAGCAAGGTTTGGGGTCATGAGAAAAGTCTGACACATGTAACCTCTGTCACCAGACACAATCATAATGGTACAATCATAATCATAACCTTGCTGAAATCGCTGACATAAAGCTGACTCAATGAATATTATGGAGTTGACCCTAGCTATTTGATTTCAATATTGACAGGAATATCAACAAGTTTGTGGACCGTCATATTTACATAATATGTTGGAGATGTGATTATCAAACCTGGTCCCCCATTTCTGACAGATCTGATTCAGCTACTTGCCTCCTAAGTAGAGTGTTGCATGATATAAATTGGCTATGCCAAAAGAATGCAGAAAGATCTTAAGATTCCAAGAATGACATCCAGTGTTGTTTGTGTCTAGTGTGAGTGATAAAATCTACCTCCAGTCTACCATTAAAAGCAACTAACAAATAGCTTAAATAGTTCATAAACGAATATATGTTATGTACAATTTAAACATTTTACAAACAGCACAAACAATACTTGCAAAGCAAAATGAAATAGGCAGTTCGCATTCAGAAAATAATTACAGGTAGTCAAGGAAATGAAATTCAGTAAACGATGTTGCTGACAAGTGGTTAATGGATGATTAACAATTGAAAAAATCAAATTCATTCTGGCTGCAAATCTAATGACAAGCTTGTCGGACATGATAAAACATGACTGTCAAACTCAAAGAGAACTGTTGATCTTCCATACATATTTCATTCAGGAATCAGTGATTTGTCCAACAATTCCTGCATTATTTTAGAGAACAGCAGATAAGGATGAAACTGTCATTTAGGCTTCTTAACCTGCTTACCTGTGTGTCTCTTTAAGTCCCATGAGTCTTGAGAACCAATGCACTGCCCAGGATATTTATCTTGTAGAGCCTGAGGCAGGGTAAGCAGCTTCTAATGCCTTTTTGCTATTCATACCTTTTCTTTGAACTGTAAACCACATTCACATTAGGTTGGTTTTAAAATCTGGCATCCTAGATAATATTTTCATTTTTAATATGCAATATTTATGCACCCTATTTATGATACGAGTTACACTTGAATCATAAATCTCCCAAAAATGAAAACAGTCTAGTGTATTGACACATTCTTTAAAGCCATAATTGGTTTATGTAGTATTTAGTATGTGCTACAAAATTAATGTTTTTTGAAGCTTTTATCTAGGATGTTTAGATTTGCTATTGGAATAGCCAGATTCAACCCATTATGGAAAACACAATAATAGTAAGCACTGCAGATGGTCTTTTTTTTATATATATATCATTCAGTGTCATGTGTACAATAGATACAACACAAATACAGCACAGTTTTGCTAAAATCACATAAAATATTCACGGTTGCTCGCAACTCACAAAACATTACTTTAGAAGCTGCTGGCCTCTCGGATTATATACAGAAACACAAGCACACACACACACACACACACACACAACCCAATCTTCCCTGTTTCACAGACACACTCCCATTCACACAGTGTTTTATTTTAATCATGGCTCTGGAGCAGTGGTGAACAATGTACTGTAAATAAAAGCTAAAACATATTGGTACAAATCAGTCTTTTTGTCATCTACAAATATTCAACCAAATATCAGTGCAAGGTGTCCTCCACTGACCTTAAAGGACTGCCATAGATGCCACCCTTAATTTACGAATAACTCTTACTTTTGTTTTTCACAAGTACCTCAAAGTCCCAGCTGCGAAGTACAATACATTTTTGGCAATTCTCAGATATTCCAGCATCACAACATAGAAATGGCAAATATATAAGTGTTTCCTTCTTTTTCTTATTTAAAAATGTCTTCTATGCCATGTTTTTCCTCCTCAAAATGTCCTTAATGTACAGCATGTTAAGATTACTGGATTCCCCTAAACAAGCACATAGCAAACACCATGGCAAAAAGCTGATGGGAGAGAAAGAACAACAAATAAAGCTTAGCAAAGAGTTCAATGCAAATACTATTTTAAAACTACTTCTTTACTACATTGAGCTTGGGAAAGGCGCTATATAAATTAAATATATTATTATTATTATTACATTCATTTGAACAGAATGGTAAAGCAACTTCTCTCTCCACTAGGTGGCGATCACAACCCATAGTTCTTGAAAAACAATTTGTCATCACATTATAAGTGTAAAATCATCACATCATACTTTCTTATTAAAAAGCAAAATCATAACCTTACTTCAATAGTCAGCACCACAATAGCAAGGGCTCCAGCCATGTAGATGTATGTCTCAAAATAGTCCACCACTGCTGAATAACAGCCCTGTTTCAAAGAAGTACAGATTTTAATACAAGAGAACAAAATAATGTTGCTTCAGTGGATACTGAATTTCTCATTTATTACTAACTACTCATAGTGACGCCATTCTAAATTGGTTATAACCTGTGTGTATGTGTGTGTGTGTGTGTGTATGTATATAATATATATATTAATAGAAAAGTATATGTGACTCAGAATATGAATCATTCGTTTTGAGAGCTATTACATAGACAGGGTCATATACCACACTGTTCTTTCTCCAAAAAACAACATATTTACTTTCTTTTATTTTGGTTTTCATCCTTTTTCCTACTCAGTTTCTTAATGCATTTCTTGTTGCATATTCATTCCCACTCATTTACTAATTTGTACTAAACTCATTGCTGACCTTGTTACGGATTGGCATAATTCCCTTGAGACACTCCTCCTTGCTCAGCATCAGATGGTTCCTCTGGCAACAAACCTCTGGCACTAGTCTGCTGGGGTTCAGCCGTCTGAAGAGGCTCTGATCATCGAAGTCTTCAGCGCTGTTCACCCCACAGCAATCAAACTATGAAGACACCAATACACAGTTTAATGTCTTTAAAGGCATTATTGTGCTATATTTTGTACAGTATGTTATCGTACTGTGGTCATAATGGCGTTCCATGTGGAGGTGAAGACATCAGTGCTATTGGTGCCTTGGTAATGTACTTTCAGCTCCTTGGTGAAGTAATCTCTGGTGAGCTGTTGATCCACAGATAGACAGTAGTAGTGAGAGCAGTGGTATATTACAGGTGGCTTGATGATATCCAGCTATAATAATACTCACATGCTCCCGGAAAATGAATGCCAGAATGGCCACCGCCAGCTCTGCCAGAAATATGATGAGTATGAGCATGAAGAACTGTGGAAGAAAAACAGGATATTTGCATCTAAACTACTTCATGTCTAAATATGAATAGGAATTCACAATATTAATATAATTCTGGCTGATACTGAGAAGCCAATTATTATGATGCTATAGCCTATTTTAAAATGTATATTATTCTGTTTAAATTAATAATTTAAAAAAAGCATTATGATATATTTGCATCTGAATCAGATGTGAAGTACTTCAGATGCCTAAATATGCAACAAATAAGTATATTAAGTGTTACACACATTGCTTTTTGATGCTAAATAGGGATGCACAATATTAATATAATTCTGGCCGTTGATTTGAAAATATATATTATTTTGTTTAAAAAATAAAAGTAAAACCCTAAATTAAAAAATTCAAGTGAATTTAGGCATAACAACGTTATAATCCACAGTATAAAAATTGACATTTATTTTGATATTTGCTAAAGATTACATTTAGTGTTATTAAATTATTAGAATTATTATTAGTTTTTAAAAATGTATTTTAAGTGAGCATTAGATCAGGGGTTTTCAACCTGTGGGGCGCCAGCACCTGTCAAGGGGGGCGCGAGCATCAGTTAATTCAGAGACGTTCTCTTGAGAATTTATGAAGACAGCAAAGGTAATCTAAGTAGTACAAATTGGGGAAATTAGCGTTTACAATAAATATCCAATATTGACAGATACCAATAAATTATATATCTAGTAAGAAAGAAAATCTCATACAAACAGTAGAAGGCATTTATTTTCTCGTATGGCTCCGCAGCAGCCCAGAAATCCCAGTAGGAACAGCATCCCGCCCATGATCAAAATTGTATAGACTCCTGTAAACAGGAGAGGGTTGGCTGCCACAATCTCCCGGAAACCTGTCGGATCCACCAGCACCCAGATTCCCACCCCAAGAAGGAATGCACCTCCAAGCTAAAGGAGGAGAAAATGGCTTAGTATAGATCCCAGCATATATAAACAAAAAAAAGTGATTTTATGATATAGCAATATTGAGATTATCAAATAATGATTGATGCTCAGTTTTTCTATGAAACAGCACATTTTCCCACAGCACTAGTGTGGCAGAGGGAAATTCATGATACTGCTAAAAAAACACCTTTGAGAACAAAGGAAGACTAGGAAGTGCAGTGTGGTTTATGAGCAAAACGAAGGCACATTGGCACAAGATCAGTGTGTTTTTTTCATACCGTTATGTTAACATTTTTTCAAAGTGGCGACTTGGATCATTCAGACTCATTTCAACTACACGTTTTGTTAGGAAAGCAAGAGTCTGCACCTGCATCTCATCAGGTTTTCAATATAACAAAGAAACCAGATTCTTTCCACACTTCCAACCAAAGCAAATCATCACTCCTAGTCATTCTGAAACAAACACAACTGGCATGATGCCACAGTCAAGTTCAGATCTTATCAGCCTACGGTATGTAAAACAATGGTCTACGCTTTTAAAAATAAATGTTCTTTAACTGCATCAATGGTTCCATGAAGAACCTTTCAAGAACATTCACCTTTTCATTCTTTATTGTGGAAGAAGTTCTTTGAATTATTAAAATATTCTTCACACTGTTGAATGAAAGGCTCTTTGGGGAACACAAAATGGTTCCCCAATGGCATAACTGCAAAACCCCTTTTGGAACCTTTAGAGAAAGAGAGCACTCACAAAAATGAAGAAGTTGAAGATGAACATGAGGTACTTGATGCAACTAAGACAGTCCCCCTCCATACTTGTGCCTCTTGCTGAAGCTTCTCCTTGCCCCTGAGGAAGCATCGTAAGAAACAAAGAGAGGCGTTACTCCACAGGAGACGCACAAGTCACATGCTCCATTTAAAGATAAGTCCAGGAGTCAGTGTTGTAAGTGACTGGTGCGCTTTTGTGTTTTTAAGCTCATTCAGTGAGATCATTTTGTGAATTTGTCACTTAAATAATACACTGGCATTGACAAAACACACATTGACAGACATATTGTGTTCAGGCGCTCCAGATGAATAATGCCGCCTTATGTAGTTCAAAGAATGACTGGCAGCTCCTGTAATCATATGCCTGGAAATGTAACACAAAGATAGACGTAAAACAAAATTCAGAGCCTTTTCTCTATAAAAAAACATTTCACACCGACTGCTCATGCATGTTACATGCTGACTCGACGTATACAATGAGTTGTTTGTGAAAGGAAATATGCAGGAGTACTGAAAAACGGGCAGCTTGGCTAAAAAAACACCATCAGGACTGCTGGAGCACATTTGCTCATCTTCACACCAGGAGCGATACTCAGCCGGCTAAATAAACATGTCCTTTCAGCACTACAGACCGCAAGCTGTGTGCCCCAGTCTTTCTCTGAAATTCATCTAAGCACTCTAGTTCTTTTCTGCTTATATGCTCCAGGTGTTTTCAAACAATGTTCCATCACCTGTGCTTCTTTAATGATGCAAATTTCCCTTTGCTCTGCTACGAGACAATACAGGGTGCACAGTGTACAAAAACGCTATTAGAGGGTTGGCTGCCTGAAATTACTGATTATTTTTTAGCATGCCCTGCATTTATACTCAGTATCTCGCTTTTCAGCTTTGTGATGATAAAGAATATTTGTTTGATGCTTTTTCCCGCATGTCTTTTTAGAGTAATGAGGTTGATGGTAAGTGCTCCCTTCCATGAAAAGCTAAAGTGTCCCTTGCTGACAATACACTCTCTATAATTACAGGCCATTAGGGGAATTTAGGTTAATGATGGTACAGTTCTTCATTAGAGCATTGGGTCCTGAGCTCACCTCCCACAGGTAGCTTTGACTTTGGTACTGCCTCAAAAACTGGCCCTTGGGATCAGGTGAAGCAGTAGTGCATATAATAACAGACGGACTCTCATATTTTCTGCTTGCTATGACCAGCCAGTGTCTCGGCTAGCCTTCTGCAGCTGTGGTCCCTGTAAAAATAGCTCTGAACAGCTGGCCGATTTCACGGGAGCTGATGGTAGATGCCATGGCGGCAAATAATTCCACCTCTCTTCTCACGGAACGGTTCTGGCATAATTCAATAATCCCCCCAGCCTGGATTTTCCAAAGTAATTTCCTGTGCAACACTGCGAGTCAGTCAGGTGTTATAAATGGCAGAATGGAAGGGACCTCGGGAGCCCTGCTAAACTCAGTTAACTTGCAGGTGGGTGAGCAATTTTATTTGTATGTTTGTGGAAAGGTGGGTTATTGGCCATATCAGTTGTCTTAGATTAAGACCACCAGCCTCAGAAGGTTTAAAGGCTCAGCCCACAGGTCTCAAGGCCATTATCACAGAGCCACAGCTACCTTTTTTTTTTATTAAGGTCTTTAAACCTCCTCACAACAATCCAGATACTCCAATAATGGACAAAAGAAGTTGCATTATATAAATGAATGGTCCATATACAATTTTTGTTTGTATCTTTGTACTCTATTTAATTAATTTACAATGCATCAAACTATGGTAGTTGAGCAGTGAGTTGCGTCGTTGTTTGGGAAACACACCCCAGAACCATTTCACAATTCACTCAAAAGTATGCTTACATGCAACCAAATAATCAGTTTAAAATCGCATTGTTGGCGCAATCAATCTGGTTGAGCTCGATCCAAATGAAGGGGTGGTGTATATATTAAATAATCTGATTCAAAAAATACTAGCATGCATGCACAGTGCAGTGATGTTTATGGCTTAGGTTTATTTATGTTTATGTGTTATGACCTGGTCAGTGGTGGAGTGTGAATATTTTCTAAAAAGCTTTTCTGACTTTTTTTTTTTTTTTGATAGGCCTATGTCATAAAAGCAAAAACCAGTTATGCTCACTATAGCTCTTGTAACTTGCAGTCTCTTTCTCCATTTCTGAATGTGGCAACTGACATAATGCGCATGAGCTGAACTTCGGAATAAAGAAATATGTTATAATATATAATATATATATATATATATATAATATATCTGATTGCAATGTTTAGGGTACATATAAACAGAACTTTCAGATTGTGAAATGTGATTGGTTTTAGCACACAAAAGTAGACAGCACAGGTAAATATCCACAACACAGAGCTTTATTGAGAGGCTTTGTGCACAGACTTGGCTAAAATTGGAGATGAACCAGTGATAGAAGTTGGCAAACGCCCAGGAATCGTTGAAGTTATTTGATGGTGCTTGGTTGCAGCCATTCCTTGACAACTTGTACCTTCCTCTGGTCCATGTGAATGCCATGATGGTCGATGACATATCCCAGAAACTGGATAGAATTACGGTGAAACTCACACTTCTCCAGTTTAGAGGTGGTGTTGTCTCAGCTTCTGAAGGACCTGCTTCACGTGGTGGTGATGTTTGGCCAGGTTCTGGGAGAAAACGAGGATGTCATCGATGTACACTATGACGAAGCATTGGAGGTACTCCCGGAACATCTCATTCATGAATCCTTGGAAGACCGAGGGTGAGTCGGAGGGCCACCTTACTAGGCATGGATGAAGGAAGTGCAGGTGGCTTCGGAACGGACGATACACAGTTCTGAAAACAATATTAACTCCATTGCAGGATCTCACCAGTATTCCACTTCACACTGGGAGAGTGTTGGGTTAACCAAGGGCGTCCCAAGATGATGTAGGCAATTGAACCTTCCAGCATCAGAAATTAAATGGGTTCATCATGATGCAGACATCTAATGCAAAGTGTGATGGTGGGAGAGCAGTACAGGATCTTGCCTTTGCCCATCAGTTTTCCCAAGACTAGGAATAGGTTGAGTTGTCGGAGGAGATTCAGTGATATGAGAGTTCCCAGAGGATCCCGAGTCGAGAAGAACTTCGAGGTTAGCAGCACAGTAGTGCGTGACAGTGGTGCAATCATGGGTTGTAACTGAAGGGTACTCAAGGCTGGGTGTGGTGGACGGACTGGGCAGGCAGCCATCATGTGTCCTGCTGCTCCATAATACAAACAGAGACTGTTGTTGATTTTCTGTTGATGCTCCGCTCGAGTGAGGTGGTACGAGTCTATCTGCATGGGTTCTGGTGCTGGAGGCATGGCAGGTGGTGTGGCGGGTAGAGGAGATGTAGCAGGTAGATCCATATTACAGGCTGCGAGCCACTGAGAGATGCAGATAGCCATTTGGATTAAATTTTCCAAGCCCACAACATCACCATAGATGACCATTTGCTAACGGATGTTGAGGCTGAGCCCTTGTCTGAACACGGTAAGGAACACCACTTCATTCAAGCCACTGGTGGCCGCAAGAGTGCGGAACTGCAGTGCATAATCACTCACTGTGGAGGAGCCTTGACATAGCTGGAAGAGTTGATCGCTTACGGACAGTTCGCTGGCTGTTTGTCCAAATACCTCTTTGAAGTAAGTGATGAATGCAGTGAGTGAGCTGGTAATGGGGCTGTATCCCAGATGGATTGTGCCCACTGCAGAGTTCGTCCAGACAAGAGTGATATGATATAGGCAATTTTGGCCCGATCGCTGGGGAATAATTGGGGCTGCATCTCGAAGAGATGTATCCTTTTGATGTATCCTGATCTCCTTTTCCAGTGTGTATTTGGCCTGTTTATACAAGAATCTGTCCCCATTCCTGCGAGCATCTTCTTTGGCCTGACAGTTTTGCAGTGAACCATGGTTTGTCTATTGTAATATACCTTGTACATACAATTGTCAATTTGTATATTGTTATTGCCTATTTACTTGTTCTAATTTTTTTTATTATTATCTGTGTTTTTGTCCTGTCACTGTCATTCTGTTGCACTGTGGAAGCTTCCGTCACGATAACAAATTCCTCGTATGTATAAACATACCTGGCAATAAAGCTCATTCTCATTCTGATTCTGATTCTGAAGAGTACATCGGATGGGCCATGGGACTGGCGGAGACAGATTGTGAAACAGTGGTAGAGATTGGCTGAAGAGACTGATGGATGGCCTTGTGTTTGCTCATTGAACTTAAAAAGCACCCAAAAATCTGTGTTTTTCATGCAGAAGGGACCTCTTGAACTGTAGAGGGGAAAAAAACAATGCACTGTTACAGCAGTAGATGAGAGTCAATGACCGAGGAGATAGTGGGGCAGGATTGAGCTATGATTTCTGCATTCAGCTAGAGAACACAACCAATCACACACCACCTCTGCCTCTTACAGAATAAATCAACCTGTCACAGCTGCCTGGAGGAATCGTAGCATACACATGAAGTGCTTTCACACAGCTCTGGCAAAACATTGAATTCACAATGCACTCATCCATCACGAGACAGCCTCCAACTGGGTGGTACAGCTCAGAGAGAAACAGTATGGAGGATCTTCTTCATCCACTCCTCACATTGCGTATAAACACTTGTTATAAGCTATTTGAGTGCGACATGAGGACATTGCTCTTCAAATATCTGTGCATGTTTGTCTCAGCTTACCCATGAGATCCAGCATTGGTCTTTCCATCTGAAGGTTTCTTCTGGTTGTGCAGTACAAATAGCTTAACAAATAATAACATTAGGCAGCATGTTTCTGATTGAATGATTACCACATTTTCTAACTAAACATGTGGAAATACTGCACTTAGGTTAAAACTGCACTTAAAGGTGCAATAGGTGATTGTCTTCAGAAACATTTTTTGTTATGCTGGTTGAAAGTCTCTTCACATCCCGATAGCAATCATTAAGTTAAGTGGTCTAAATGTATTTGTCTGTATTCATATATTCTGTGGAAGGCGTAGGATCAAGAAATGTTCTTCCAATCAAAACGCTCGGTTCGAGCACGCTGTGCAGACAGAGGGAGAATGGCAGACAAACATCAACAACCCGATCTTCCTTTCTGGTATTGTAGTACTTTTAAAGTTTTCTCACCGCTGAATGACACATGATGTAGCCCAGCGGTTAATCCAGTCCTCGCGCCAGCTCGTTAGAAGTGAGCTACGTGCATGAACTGTGTTCCGATCGATATGATCCCTACACAGTGTTCATAGCTCCCTACTCCCTGAGCGGGGGAAATCCGTTGAAGTTTACTTCACTTCGGAACATGGGCTGGAATTGGGAACCGCTGATGTAGCCTATTGTAATAATGTTGTTCTGTCTGTGAGCGTAAATGCGTTCGGGGGCGTGGCTTTGGACGGCGATTGCAGGGAGGGTGGGACGTTCGCTTTCAGTGCTATCAGGCTAAAGTAAGCATTTTCCAAGATCACCTACTGCACCTTTAACTCTATTTTGGTAAAGGATGTCACAGCTACCGACTGCCTTTGCTGAAGTCTTGCTGTCTTTTGTTAGAGGTCTGTCACATTTACCTATTAAAAATGGAAGACGGGTGTCAGACTAAAGGACTGCCTCTGACATTTTTCTCCGATTCCCTGTCACGAACTGCAACACCCATTTTGGCAGCAAATCAATCTGAAGCTCAGTGAATTAAAAACAGGAATACCATACAATAGGGCTGCACGATAAATCGCATGCGATATTTAACGCGCATCTTGTCAGAAAGCCGCAGGTGATGGAGATTTACCGCTGATGTTAAATATCGCATGCGATTTATCGTGCAGCCCTACCATACAACCAACAAACTATTGCCTGAATTAAGATGCAATGGTAAAGTATGTTTATTGGCAGCTTCAGCGAGAATAAACAAATATGGTTATTTGTCTATGTTTGTCTTTCTTTCTTGGAAAATACCATGAAAGTCAGAGGCATCCAATGATGTTTTGTCATACAGGGTTACAAGAGAGTGAATGCTGACAGTTTTGTTTAATTTTCTGTAAACTATTTCTTTAACCCTATAAAGCCTACTACACCATATTTGATATACACATTTCTGAGGCCTCTAAATTCTAAACTTGATCAAAACTTTGCTGAATAATTTATGTACACAATCTGCTACAAGATTTCTGTCATCTGATTAATAGTTTGTACTTTATCAGGTAAAAGGCCTTTTAGTATATTTCTGAAATTTAGTATAATTCTGAAGCAACAGAAAAATCTACTTATTGTAGTGCATTATGTGCTTTGCCCCCCAAAAAAACTAAACTAAAACTATAGCTTAGATAATAGATAATAAAACTAAGCATTTAATTATCATCTTGCAGCCTATTATTTGGGAAATATATACTGTAGAGTGACAACTGATAATTCTATACATTTTATTTAAGTCTGCTATACTGTTATAAAGATCTCATTGATTTACATTACAAACAAATATCAGAATTTATTTTTTGGATTTTTTTTTTTACGTTTTTTTTCTAAACGTTCAATAAACATTTTAAATACTTCAGCATTTGCTGAGAAAATGTTTGACAGACATGCACTTCACTGGCTACTATTAGACTAATGTTTGCCAGAAACCATGAAAAATAAGCCATCTATACTGCATTCTAAAAGACAACCTTTTAACAGATTTGCATTCTCCAAAGTGATATAAACCAGACGGCATGCTTTTAACTTTTCTTATAACTGTGCCAGCATGGGGCTGATTTCAGTAGAATATATTGAACTTACAACACTTTAGCACTGAAAAGTCTCTATTTTGCATGTAATCATACAAAGAAAGAGATGAGTCAAAGTTAAAGCCTGATTTCAAAGGTTCCAAACTTCTTTAGACAATTCCCTTCAACAATGTTTCCTTTGTTCATAAAGATGAAAACTAGGTGGAAATGACAAACTGAAAGAACACAACACAGTGAACACTTTGTTACATAATGATCAGACACTAACATTAATAAGCCACATTAAAATTCACACTCTTTGTAATACATCGTCAAAACAGGATCTATGGTTAGATGTACGAACCTCTCTATATCTAGTCCTTTTGATGAAACCAAGCTGATATTTTTGGCATACATTCCCGAACTGAGACCTTGTAAAGATTGTATTTTACCCCTGGGGAGCTTTTTCTTCCTCCTCCCGCTCTTCCCTAAACTGAGGTCAAACGGCTATTGCTTTTACCTTTGATTATAAGTCACTGCTAAGTAACTTCAAATGAATGGCATGATATTAAATACATACAAAAATATATTATTTTCCTCTTATGGGTCTCAACTGATAGGATAGAGAAAAAAATGTTGTGGAGGAGGGTGGAGGAACGATCCATATTAAAGAGCAGGAGTCAATGGTTGCTGTGCGAGGTGAGCTGAATGCTAAGCAGACACATAAAGTGAATTTATAGGACTTGCCTCTCTTCTTTAGACAGTTACTGAAGCCCTTGGGAAACAGCTGTGTCGGAGTTATCTCATGTGGCATTAGCACATACATCATAACCTCTGTATTGATGAACCGCGCTCTGGTGCACAACCAGTTAGTCAATGAATGCTACTCTGTTTCTCAAAGGAGTATATTAAGCTAAAGGGCATCACTTAAAGGAAATAATTTAGGGAAAAAAAGAGGGTTTCCTTTTCATGTGATAGCATTTATTGAATGATACAACACAAAAATATGCTAATGCATTACTGTAATATAGGTAGTTCTTTTCAGAGCATGCACCAGTAAACACTGCTATTATTTATGGCTTTTCCTTCTCAGTCCGACGCCGTCAATCATCCACGGTCTGTGCATTCTAAAGCATCCTGTATCTGAGGATGATGTTTCTGAAGAGAGATGCCTGTGTATCTAATTATGTCAGCACCTCAATCTACCCAAGGGAGAAATGTACACCAATGCTAGAGGCAATCGATGCATTTAGGCTAAGAATTGATCTGTTGATTAGATGCTACACCAATATTCTCACCGCTTTTTCTTTGGAGATAAAGCTCGTCATTTCTCAAGATTCATGCCAAGTACACAGTAGAAACAGTGATTCTTCAGTCCCTTAGTTCAGACTATTAATCACCATTATTTGGACTATTAATCACCTGTATAGAATTGTGTTATGGTACTCAGGGGCGTCATGCACTTATTATTTTTGAGGGGGCACGAGTCAAAAACTCCCATTATAATCACTGAATCTGTTTACACTGTGAAATGCATATCTTACTTACATCGTACGCACATCTGCACTTTGTTGCTTCTGAGGAGAGAGTTAATTCACCAGAAAGCAGAATTCACGGTGCGTTCCAAATGGGATATATCGCCCTCCGAAGGGCACTTCGGTGTGAAAACAATTATGGCCGCCATATTAAAGGGTCGTTCCAAACCGAAGTACTCAAAACTGGCCACTTCAAAGGGCCCTTCGGAATGAAGGATTTCAAAGGGTACAACTAATGGACACTTAGGGCCCCCATGATCCTTTGCACAAGGAAGTTGTTTGGGGTCACAGAGTTCATATGTATAGTATTTTTCTATACTACTGTAATATTTTTACGAGTTTTATAACATTATTATGGTCAAAACGACATTGTACTTCAACAATTACTTTACAGCTACCTTTATCAGTACATTCAAATATTTCAAATACATAGACACAATATACATTACATTACATATACAAATATACATTATATTTAACGTAAAAGATAACTGGGGGTCAACAGTGTACAAAAATTTTGTAACAAAATGTATGACAAAGGTGCATCCTTGATCGTCTCGTTAAGATGACGCAGAAGTGCGTTCCAAAAAAAGTTATTTTTTACCCCTACACCCTTCATCCCTTCGAAGCTCTCACTCCGGAGGGTAAACCCTTTGAAGGGATTAGGGCATAGAGATGAGCCCTTCTGAATGGAACGCAGGGTCAGTCAGCGACACGCGCAGTGAACAAAACTCTGGTGTTTCAGCGATGACTCATCTCAACGCCTCTGATTGGCCATTGCATTCATAAGCTCAACAGAATCATGTGTGATTGGTTATAACATGCAGCGCTGTAAAAATGCATCTGTCTCCGGCTCAGCACCAGCCAAAGTGCGAACGAAGATTTGAATTTAGCAGCTAGTGATGTGCCGCACATCACACCCGTGTGATTGTATCAAATATAAAAAATATAATTCGGCTATTTTTGTCTTTTGGAAGCAGAATTCCAAATCCACTTGGCTCGAAAATCTGAGGGGGCACATTCCCCCCTCAGTTTGAATGAGCATGATGCCTCTGATGGTAGCCTACTTAAAATTGTGATGTAACAGAAGTAGTGACAGATCTTTTCTTCCATATTGTAATGTACATCAGAGTGAAACGGATTATCGAAAAACAAAAAAGATATAGGACAGGAACTTGGTTCTCTCCATCGGTTGGTGAGTGGATGAAGACAGATCTGAATATGAGTTTGCAGTCAATTGTAAGAAAAAGGTAGGGTTTAAGTGGACTGAATGAACTGAGAGGTCTGTCATACATCACCAGAGAGAACTCTGTCGTTTCACTGGAAGATCAAGGTATAACACTGATTGAAAAGTATCAGCTCAAAAAAAAAAACCTATAGGAATGAATCTTACACAATAAAATGCATTAAGAAAACAGATAGGGTTATTTACACTTAATGCTGACTTCAACTATTTAAACTTTAGAAAGCCTCTGATGTGATGACTGACTAATTCTTCACAGTTTCATGTATGAGATGTTTCATCTACCATGCTCCCATTGGTATTCAGGAGCTGTTACTCTGATCCACAATGCTATGACCTTCAAATGATGTGTTTTGACTCAGAAATAAGGTCAGACAGATAAAACTGGGTTTTTTGGGTTTTTTTTTAAGAAAGTGAAAACACTGACCCTAAAATACATAAGAGATCTGTGTATTGGACAGTCCTTTTAGCAGAAGTCCACAGCATTATGCTGTAAGGAAAAGAAAACATGGTGGATATTTCAGGACAAAACATATCACATCTAAATCCTAAACAAAAAATTATTTCATCTAGATAAAATAAATAAATGTGAATCATTTAACTAAAATATAATATAATATAATATAATACATGAGAGAATTATGAAATGTAACAATATTCAAAATTATTATTACCTAAAAATTATTATTAATTGAACAAATAAATATGAGTACACAAGCAAATATTCATATGTGACCCTGGACGACAAAACCAGTCATAAGGGTCGATTTTTCGAAATTGAGATACAACTATTTTAAAATCTGGAATCTGAGGGTGCAAAAAAATCGAAATATTGAGAAAATCGCCTTTAAAGTTGTCCAAATGAAGTTATTAGCAATGCATATTACTAATCAAAAATTAAGTTTTAATATATTTACAGTAGGAAATTTACTAAATATCTTCATGGAACATGATCGTTACTTAATATCCTATTTATCCTAATATAGGTTCCCTCACCTGACCGAGGTTAGGTGGGAAATTTCCTGCATTTTAGTCTCCTAAGCTGGACCTATTACATTTGATTGGTTCTACGGCTTCTTAGTGACCATCTTACTGATGGTCCGGTCTAGAGGCTTCTTCGGACAGAGCTCCGACGCGGGAACCATGGTGGGTGAGTA
>NW_015554324.1:27841-35502 GCF_001515605.1 Sinocyclocheilus anshuiensis
ATGTATTTTTGGCTATTGCTACAAATATACCCCAGCGACTTAAGACTGGTTTTGTGGTCCAGGGTCACATATTTCTAAATTAGACTCTTAATGGTGGCTCTCCATTGGACTAGACTTAATTGGTGCCTGAGAAACCTGCCAATAAAGTAATTATGGAAAAATTGGGGGGGTGGGGGGGATTTTAAATAGTAAATGTGTTAGTACAAAATAAGATAATTATATATTTCACAAAAAAGGTAATATTTTTCTTATAATTTCAGTGCATTATAAATGAGATGTAGTGTGCTATTTCTAATCTTTCTAGTTTTGTCCAAAAATCCTCACTATGACAATGGAGAGAATAACAAGTCTGAAAACCACACAAAAATGATAATACATGAACATTAACATCCTCTGGGTGTTACCATGTTCCCAGCTCTAATTACTCTAAAAGGAAAGGAGGCTGTTAGTGTTGGAGGGCAACTGAGTGCTATCTGCTAACTGATAGACAGTGAACTGTGCTGTTCTTCTCCGTCTCTAGAGGATACCAGTCACAATCTGAGAGTAAGACATCTGCCAAAATACATCTAGTACTTTCGAGGACATGCTGAGAATGATTCACACATGTACATGAGATTGGGTGGGTGTCTGGTTTCACTGGTGGAAAACAGGGGAATTTCAGGTTTATATTTGCAAATGTTCGCTTTTTAATAAACTTTGAGATTGCCAGACACCCTTTTGGACATGAACATGAAAAAAACTTTACAATTAGCAATATTGAATGTCTGTTAACACCCTGTTGAGATCAGGTTTGACAGACTCAGGGAGCCAGAAGTAAAAAAGAGCAAAGCTGGAAGGAGAAGTATTGATTAAAAAAAAAAAACAGCAGGAAACCTTCTCGCACAAATACTTTATATAATACTCTTGCACCATCTGCTCTAAATACTAACAATAACATGAATGAAGCCATGCAGAACAGTGTTAAAACACTTCAGACTGAGCCTGTTTTGAGAAAGTTTAGTATACTGGTGTTCAGGCTCCTTCACATTTTTGCACTTCCAAAGGAAGGAAGAGGAAAGCACAAACCCAAAATATATTTTAAAAAATGTCATTCTTTTTATTATATTTGATACATCAGGCTTTTATAGCTAATTTAGTCTGATATGGCAGGGCTCTACAGTGCGACCATTTCAGTCGCATTTTCGACTGAAAACTACTGCGTGCGACTATAAACATATTTTTAGGAGCACCAGTGCGACTGACCCGATCATCATCATACTTGTGATTGCGCTCAGGGGAGCTTCAAATGTTTCTACGTGTTTTTGCAGCGTTGAGTAATGTATCACAGACGTATCTCACGAATCCTTTCATAAGCAAAGTGAGAGATTCATTGCGCAGTGTAGAGAGCTTCGTTGATTATAGATGTGAGATCGAGATGAACTAAGATGAGAGCCAGCTTTTAATGATTTTTAAAGGAGTTTGTAAATGTGATACTGATTTAATAAAATACAATTCAATAAACAAGAAGTTGATATTAAGTGACTTACATTGTCTGACTATAACACTATTGTCTGATTTGTTCTTATTCTGTCGTTTTAATTACAATTTTTAAAAAGCTTAAACATTTTTTTAAAGCTGTTTTTTAAGAATTTGACAAAAGATGACATACTTTTAATAAAGTTAGAGGAGTCAAATATCACCTCGTAATGGGAAGGCTACTTTTTGATAACATTTTGGATAATTGTTTAGAAGGTGCTCCTAAAATTTTGAACGTGCTCCTAAATTTTTTAAGTTAGGAGCACAAGTGCTCCTAAAAAGAAAAGTAAGCGTAGAGCCCTGTATAGGAACACATGGAGCTCATACTCGTGGGAAAAAACTCTGTTTTATTTAGAGGCCCAAACTGAGCTGAAATATACAATTTGGTGCAGATGTTGTAATTTATATGAATGAATGATGCATTTATATAGCGATTTATTGTGTATTGTTGTACACCTATGGGCAAAAAGTAAGAAGTTCTGAGATCACATAAAATGGCCTTTTGCTTAGTCTGAACTATCAATCAGAGGGCAGAAGGCATGTAGAACATTGCATACAACAGCAATGTTTTGATTATGCTGACAATTTAGTAGCCAGAAATTTGTGCCGCACACATAATAGCTTTATAGGGTTAAAGTCACCATGAAGTCAAAATATACAATTCTTATTTTTTTTTAAATGTTATAATAAGCAACAAGTTTGCCCAACAGCCAGACGAGTTTCAATCCTTCTCCTGCAACAACCTGTTACTCACATAAAATGATTGCACTTGAAAACAACAACAACATTCAATCAATTCCCAATAGACAAAATCAAGTCCTGCCACACATTTTTTTTCTTGTTCGAAAAGCCACTTCACTTGAATATACTTCACAATAGGGAAGAAAAGATGATCCCAATTTTCTCTTTCATGCCAGCTTTAAATGATTAAGAGGAGCATTTACCATTATACTGTCAATATGGCTTGACAAGCATCAGAGACAAACTATTGATTCTTCCAAGAAATTGTTAAAGGAGATGGACAGTGTACTAAATTATATTGAGGAACACTGTGAAACCAAGATCAAAATAGCAACCGGTGGATGATGAGGGTTTTGTGAAAACACAATTCCTTAGATGGATGGTTGTAGCATTAGTGGTTGTGAAACACAACAGGTTGCATTCCCAGGTTTAAATGTGGAGTTAAAATTAAGTAGCAAGTGAATGTTAATTTGCATGTTGACCTTAGTGGCAAGAGCCATCAGATTTTGATGGCATGATTAAAAATGATCAAAAATCACCATACCATATGTACCTGTAATTGTCTCTCCCTTCCAGCTGATGGCAAGAGTGATGCTTTTCAGAGATCTGCTTCACACTTCTTCTCTGAGACTGTGGATAAATGTGCATAAAATAAAGTCATTATTTCAAATGGCACGCTCTTTCAAATGTTACTTATAAATGTCATAAAATACCTTTATTGAGACCTCCTACTCTCAGCTCTCTATAAAGCTTGCAACCATCTTGCTATTAGTGTTCATGCATGCTTTTAGTGCTCCTAGTGTGAACAGCTAGATGTCTGCTTAGATTTCTTCTGCAACAACAAGAGCATCCAACTAAGACAAAGGCCTCGTGCTTATAATCTGACCAGTGACCTTGAGAACAATGTGAATGAACAATGTCTTCACTCACAAAAAGAAAGGCCCTCACAAGCAGTTTATTCAGTTTAACCTTCAAGCTCGAGGATGCTTCACATGCACAATTCTTCAGAGAAACAGAATATCATTAACACACTGATTATCAACTAGGAGGCCACACAACTGAAACAATATAAGGCACTTGTGTCCTGAGTACATAATGCACTGTGTAGAAAACTCTTTGTCAATCTGTACCATCTGAGCGCAGAGCATCAAGAGCAGATTAGCCATGGTGGGCAGTTCGTATAGGGCATGCAGCTAAGGGACTGAAACGTTCATCTGTTTCCATGGAAACAAACAGAGGTAAATGGAGTACCAATAAAATGTTGCAGAAAGCTGAGGTGCAACCAGATCACATCAAAGTGTGTTAAAATTAAATGCTCAGGATAATCAGAATGGGGAGGCAAAGGCAAAGCTGAAGTTAATCAGACTGGCAAATTGCTATGTTTCTGCTTTGAAAAAATGTAAAATAATAAAAATTTAAAACAAATTACACAAAAAATGTGTTGCTAAAATATCTCTATTTCTATAAAATCTCTCTCTATATATATATATAGTCCACCTCTATAAAATTATAACCTGACATATATTCTGTAAAAAAAAAATTAAAAAGTAATAAAAAACGTATATAATTAATATTTTTATTATGTTAGTCCACCTCTATAAAATTATAACCTGACATATATTCTGTAAAAAAAAATTTAAAAAGTAATAAAAAACGTATATAATTAATATTTTTATTATGTAAAAAACATGCCATACATTTTACTAACTAAATTCAAGAATGCATTTTCCTGAACAGGTTTGATATTTTTAACAAAATTTCAAACCACACATTTTCCTGAACATTAATTCTGCTCCCCAGCCATATTGATCTTTGCCTGTACTGCAGCTGTTGCACAGTGGAGTTACATCCTCCAGGAGCCTTTCAATTCTGCGGGCTCCACAGCCTGCCATGCTTCACAAACTGTGAGAAATGATGAGTGAGAAAGAGCGGCACATTAACTTTAACATGGATGGAACACAGTGTGATGATGACGACTAACTCATCACAGTTGTGATAAACAAACCAGCACTCATTACCAAGACCTGTTTCCAGCTGTCACAAGGGCTACAATGGTAATTCAAAGTATCATTTAATAAAAGTGAATCTGACTGTTTTGATTCAGTTCAATTAGGCAGAAAACATGTCAGCAGCTCAACTGAGGAACGTTTGTTTTTCTGTTATTTAATATACAAAATTATATACCATAATATTAATGGACAGAAAAAGTAGCGTAATATAATGCAAATATATGGGTCACTGTGCATATTAAATTTTTATTTGTATTGTAAATTATTGAAATGAATGTATTATAGCTTGGTTGGTTAAAAAAAACTACTTTGTAAAAGAGATGAGCATTGTGCTGATATATTCTGTCATGTTACCAGAAAAACAGCAAATATATTTTTCAAAGTATGAGTACTAAAATGAGTGTGTGTGATATTCCCTTTAAAAAAAATAGGTGCTTTTTAGATTGCTTATGGAATATATGACCTGTCACACCATGTGACAGATTCAGGCTATGGCCTAGAACAATGTGATAAAACAGAGCAAACTGTTAATGGGCTGCACGGAACTTTTTAGACAGTAACTGGACAGAAGGAAGGCAAATCATCCTTGTGCAACAAAATGTAACTCATATTATACTAATTTCCTCAAGACCAGTGTTAATTTAAAGGGGTCATATGATGCGATTTAAATTTTTCCTTTCTCTTTAGATTGTTACAAGCTCTTGGTGCATAAAGAAGATCTGTAAAGTTGCAAAGACTAAAGTCTCAAATCCAAAGAGATATTCTTTATAAAAGTTAAGACTTGTCCATGCCCTCCTAAAACGCCTCGTTTAAACACACCCCCACGTCTACATCATTGTATGGGAAGATTTGCATAACGCCGCCCAAATGTTCACGCAAAGAAAGAAGGCGTAACTTTTATTCTCGCTGTAATATTGTTGTTGTTGCCGCCGCCATGTCGTGAGAATTGCCTGTGTTTCATTGTGAAAGCAAAACTACTTTGTTTGGCCTTCCAAAAGAGGACGATATCCGCTTCGTCATGCCTGGAGCTGATCCGTGCTGGTCGCTGAGGAAAAAAATAAACTTTGCGCTGTCAATCGCCGGATCGGCTTTCACCGTGGACGAAGCAGAGTCCAGCCCGGGGTATACTTTTATAGTGTTTGTTAATATTTTAATTAGCTTAAAAAAAAACTTGTTTTATTCTTAATTTTACTTTAAGTTTTAGTAATTTTATGTGCTTTTGTCATTTTTATTTTTTAATCGTTTAAATCTCGCTTTATTTCAGTTTTAATCAGTTTTAGTAATTTTAGTACTTCAGTTTGAACTAATTTCAGCTAGTTGCCAAGGCAATATTTCTAATTTTTAATTATATGTTAATTAATGTTGAATATTTTTAGCTTTATTTAAAGGGGTCATATTATGCGATTTCAGTTTTTCCTTTCTCTTTGAAGTGTTACAAGCTCTTGGTGCATAAAGAAGATCTGTAAAGTTGCAAAGACTAAAGTCTCAAATCCAAAGAGATATTCTTTATAAAAGTTAAGACGGGGCATAGAGGAGAAACAATAATATACAGTATGTGGAAAATAATGTGTTTTTTTTACTTTAAACCGCATAAACACATTTAATTTCACCAAATACACAAAATAATGTTCTTTTTAGCAGCATCATATGACTCCTTTAATTTGCCAAAAATGATTTAAAGGGTTAGTTCACCCAAAAATGAAAATTAGCTTGTGTTTTACTCACCCCCGAGGCATCCTAGGTTTATATGACTTTCTTCTTTCAGACGAATCCAGTCGGAGTTATATCAAAAATTGTTATCTATCATCTGAAACAGATAACGGAAGCCGTTCCGGCGGATGACGTAAGAGTTGGCGTTGCGTGATACGATTCCAGGATTTTCATTTTATATATATATATTCAAATGAAAATGGCAACATCGTTTTATGAAGTATATGCTTTCATATGTGCTTCATTTTCACTGGAGGAAATCTGTGGTGTGATGAGGGGTGAACGCAGTGAAAACTTAGGCTACAGTAGATGGGGAACCGATTGCTCCCCCATGATATTTTGTAAACTGTATTTATGACAAATAACTGCACAGATGCAGATATTATAACAATCTATCGATAAACACACACCTTTTCCTCTGTTTCTAGCTCTGCGCCGCTGCGGTCTGTGGATTGAAAAAGACCGCGCTGAAAGACAGAGAGGAGCCGATCGAAGTCTGCTGCCGTTTTCATATGAAATTTAAAGGGGACTGAGGCGATCACGAATTCGTGTACAGTTTATGGAACTAATAGTTTGATAGAACTATAGCCCCCCTAAAAATGGCCTAGCGATGCCCATGTTGACGAATGCGGAGAGAGAACAAAACAAAACGCCGGTCATGAATTAGAAGTACAAACCGAGGATTTGCAAAGAAAAATGTCGGAGGATTTCGATATAAACCAAGAGGAGACTGGTTTTCCTTTGCTAAAGTAAGGAAATTTGCTTCCTTTGCTCCTATTAACAAACTCGCAAGATTAGCATTTCACGAGTTCACACTAACATATAATGTGATTAAGCAATTAGTAGCATATTTGGCGTGCTGTCCAGAGGGAGGGCTCCGAGCTCGGGTTAAAGCCCGAACCCAGAGAACTCCCTAAAAGAAGCTAATGGCATGAGACAGCAGCCGGAGAGAAAACTAAGTAGCCCCCAAAAATATGCATGCCATGAAGAAAAGTAGGGTGTGCGAGGAGGCGGCAGGGCGACTGGGAGGGGTCGTGCGGTGCTTGAACGTGAGCTGCGACTCTCCGCGTCAGATGGCAAGCCCTACCTGTCGCCGAATGAGGAGCACGATGGAAGGCCAGGTGAGGGACTCTCGCTGCATCCGAAGGGAGCTGCGGCTCTGCTGCACCGGAAGGGAGAGTCCCTCTTGCCACTGAATACGTGGCGTGGTTTAAAGCGTCGGATGGAGGGCTCTCACTATGACCGAAGGGAGCTGCGGCTCTGCTGCACCGGAAGGGAGAGCCCCTCTTGCCACTGAATACGTGGCGTGGTTTAAAGCGTCGGATGGAGGGCTCTCACTATGACCGAAGGGAGCTGCGGCTCTGCTGCACCGGAAGGGAGAGCCCGGTCCAATGCTGAATAAGCCATTAGTCTTGAAATGACAAATGGAGGCACTGCGGCGGCATCGAATTAAGCGGGGCACTGCGGCGGCAGTATCAAATGAGCCGGGCACTGCGGCGGCAGTATCAAATGAGCCGGGCACTGCGGCGGCAGTATCAAATCAGCAGGGCA
Source organism: Sinocyclocheilus anshuiensis (assembly GCF_001515605.1). Taxonomy (NCBI): domain Eukaryota; kingdom Metazoa; phylum Chordata; class Actinopteri; order Cypriniformes; family Cyprinidae; genus Sinocyclocheilus; species Sinocyclocheilus anshuiensis. The sequence goes on from NW_015554324.1 coordinate 35,368, forward strand.
CTGCGGCGGCAGTATCAAAATGAGCAGGGCACTGCGGCGGCAGTATCAAAATGAGCCAGGCACTGCGGCGGCAGTATCAAAATGAGCCGGGCACGGCGGCGGCAGTATCAAAATGAGCCTGGCACTGCGGCGGCA
>NW_015554324.1:35535-36620 GCF_001515605.1 Sinocyclocheilus anshuiensis
GCTTAGGGAAGCACGTAGGAAGAGGTAGAAGGAAATGAGGGAGGAGGCCAGTAAGCTTGCGTTGCTGGCTGATGATGCCCTGCTTGGATGTCTGCAGCGGGGGCTGCTCACGCTAACGTCTGCCGCCGGAGGTAGAAGGGAGAGGGAAGGATAGGAGTTTGGGAAGCCACGCCAGCAGGCGATGTTGTGTGCAGCGTTGTAGCTGAAGGCGCCGCAGTGATTGGTTGAGAAGAGGAGTGAGGCAGTGCAGTGTGAGGAGCAGCCGAGTCTGGGGCGCGGGCCAGGCTTGCTGCCGGCCTGCTGCGTCTTGAAGCTCGAGGGGAGCCGGAACTTGATCTGGAAGACAACGTAATTTTGAACGAAGCAGGGAGCTATGAGGAAGAGGTGCATGGGCTGCAATTGTCAGTCGAAGCAGCCTGACGTTTAAATCGGCTTCCGGGTTAGTGTCTGCTATGGGAGCTGGAGGCCCCTAAAAAGAAAAAAGGGGTCATTAGAAACGGGAGGAAAAGCCTGAGATGTGTGGGCCTGAGTTGCAAGCGGAGGCAGCCTCACGCTTCCTTCAGCTACTGTAGGCCACGGGAAGGGAGTGGGGTTTGTGACATCCTGTAGAGTAGTGGTCGCCAACCCGTCGATAGCAATCGACTGGTAGATCTTTATCACTGTCCCAGTAGATCCCGAAAATAACAGTAAAATAAGTACAAAAATGCATTACATTTATGGGGTTATATTAATGTATCACTGAAGGGTACTTTCTTGAGAAAAGTTTCGATGGCAATGGCATTTTCTTCTCCGTATAAAGCGCAGCTCTGCTTTGTTTACAGCGGTAACCAAGGAAGCGCTATAGTGCGGTCGGTTCATAAGCAGTGTTGCCAAGTCCGCGGTTTTCCCGCAGAACTGGGCTACTTTAACACTGTTGCCGCGGGTTGAAGCGAGCCCAATAACATGATATTTAGCCCATGGAATGTGAATTTTACTGGAAGATCCCCGCCGAAAAACGTGTATTTTACACCCAGAATGGATTTTTAAAGGGGAACCCCCTCGAAACGCGATTGGACTAGTTTTATTGCGAAAACCTGGCAACCCTG
>NW_015554324.1:37341-37903 GCF_001515605.1 Sinocyclocheilus anshuiensis
TCTTGAGAAAAGTTTCGATGGCAATGGCATTTTCTTCTCCTCCGTATAAAGCGCAACTCTGCTTTGTTTACAGCGGTAACCAAGGAAACGCTATAGTGCGGTTCATAAGCAGTGTTGCCAAGTCCGCGGTTTTCCCGCAGAACTGGGCTACTTTAACACTGTTGCCGCGGGTTGAAGCGAGCCCAATAACATGATATTTAGCCCATGGAATGTGAATTTTACTGGAAGATCCCCGCCGAAAAACGTGTATTTTACCCCCGGAATGCGATTTTTTACAGGGGAACCCTCCTCGAAACACAATTGGACTAGTTTTATTGTGAAAACCTGGCAACCCTGTTCATAGGCTCCACCTGCTGTCAGAGAGTGCGTCTCATTCAGACCTGCTGTTTTTGTTTCATGCAGATGTTTTATGTAGCAAATAAATAAATAACACCTAAAGTCAGACCATTCTGTTTTTGTTTTAAATCCTGAAATTAATCTAAATCAAATAAAAAAAAACTGACGGTGCAGATCATGATTAAAATGCAGTGGTTGCCTCTAATTTCAAATGGCTAGATATTTT
>NW_015554324.1:38236-47267 GCF_001515605.1 Sinocyclocheilus anshuiensis
AAAGAAACTCTGAATTCTAAATCCACTATGATCGGCGCATCACTAATTAAAATACCAAGTAAAAGGCCTCAAATTTGAAGTACAATCTGGGATGTCTTTTTTCTATCAATTCTTCAATAGGTAGATCTCCTAAAAAGGTTGGTGACCACTGCTGTAGAGCCTGTACAGCCTGCACCGCTAGCAGTGGCAGCCTCGCGCTAGTGTGTGCTATAGGAGCTGAAGGCCACTGAAAAGGAAAAAGGATTACAAGTAACAGGAGGAAAAACTGAGATGTGAGGGAATATGTTGCAAGCGTAAGCAGCCTTGTGCTTGTTTCAGCTGCTGTAGCTGTAGGCCACGGGGCTTGTGATATTCGGGGGGAAAATGCTGGAGAGCCTGTGCAGCCTGCACAGCTTGCAGAGGCAGCCTCATGCTAGTGTGAATAATAATAATTTCTTTATGATACACCTTATTTGTTGGTTTGCAGCTATAATTGTACACAGTTTAACTTATTTTCACGAAAATGTAATCTTTTTCATCTTATCCGTCTATCCGAGTAAAATGTGTAATTTAAAATACAGGTAAAAAGCTAGTGAAAATTAATACAGAAAATCTGAGTAATTTCATTGCGTGTTCTACGCAGTTTTGCGTCTTGGTTACAAAAAATGACATCAACATCCATAATGTCATCACGTCCTTTAACAACAAACGACCTACCTTTAGCGACTTTACTTAATATTATTGCAACAAGGCCTGCGGTGCTAGCGGAGGCAGTCTCACACTAGCAACTGCTACGTGAGCTGAAGGCCCGGCTACATGTGGCGCTGCGGCCGGAAGAGCCTCGGTGAAAAGTTGAGCCGAAGCGGGAAGCGAATGAGGTTTTGCTGCGGTGAGAACTGGGGCGCGGCCCAGGCTCGTTTAAGACCTGCCGCTGCGAACCAAAGCTTGAGGACTGCTACCTGAGCTGGAGGCCCGGCTACATGTGGCGCTGCGGCCGGAAGAGCCTCGGTGAAAAGTTGAGCTGAAGCGGGAAGCGAATGAGGTTTTGCTGCGGTGAGAACTGGGGCGCGGCCCAGGCTCGTTTAAGACCTGCCGCTGCGACCCAAAGCTCGAAGAGAGCCGGGTCTTGTGCGGGACAATGATAGTGTCGATTGGGCGAGTTTGAGGCTTTGCTCGATCTATTGGCCGCCTTGGCTGATTTGCAGGATGAAGAATAGATCGTACAGATCAGCTTTGTTTACGTTAAGCCTCGGCGTTGTGAAGAGCGTGTGGCTGGTCGAGCAGAGCGGCGGCCGCGATGAAGCCTGGTGCTCGGCGGCGGTGACTGGCGGAAAAGGAGTGAGCCTAGGGCTGGCAGATTGCGACGGAGGATACGAAAGATCCCCAGTACAGGTCTCGTCGTCGTACGGAAAAAGTTGAGTCTGTGATATAATGGCTAAAGGAGCAAAACCGAATGCTGGAAAACTTTCGTGGAACTGAGGTAAGTTGGCTGTATATATACACACGTATGTGCTTAAGGTGATTAGCTGACGAGCTCCACCTGGGCCAGACTGATTGATTATCTGATCATGCTCCTCCCGAACCTTGTTAATAAAACATCATATCTCAGAGGCACGCACGCTGCGTCATCCGCCGAAATGGCATCCGCGTATGACAGATAACGGAAGTGAGAGAAAAGTGTTTATTACGTTTGAAATATGGATATTTTTCTTACAAAAATGCATGGATTCACTACAGGAGGCCTTTATGGCCTCAAACGATTAGTAAACTGCAGAATGTTATATGTTCTAATACACGCACGAATTGCATGTATTCTATGTATGTAAGTCCAAAGCGTGAGGAAAATCTGCGCTAAAACTGTGTTACTCGTCAGTTGCTCAGTAACATTTTTGTGAATTTTTTTAAAGGCATGTGACAATGTGATATGTGCGACAAACATCTTTCCAAATTCGTAATGAGAATCATTTATAAATCTGCATGCTGTTGTCAACAAAAAGAAGCACTGAGATCTTCCTGCGGGTTTCTGCCAAAATAAAAGCCGAGAAAAAGCAACAACTCCATCAACATTCATAAATGATAGTATTGTAATTTTACTGTCGTTATGTAAAATAAAATAAAAAAGTAAGACAATAATAATGATAATAATAATTATATAAATATAAAAACAAAATATATTCCGTTTTAAAAGCATTATTTTCTGCTCAGCAAGGCTGCCTTTATTTGTACAGTAAAAAATAGATGCCTGATTCAAGTCTCAAAAATGGCCAAAAAATATTATTTTACTAACTTATTAATTTTAAGTTAAATCGTGCTTTGTTGGTATAATGTCTGATAGAATGTTAAAAAAATGTTTAGTGTTAAGTAAATATTTTTAAATAGTTGTTTTGTAATTTATTTTTTATTTGAAAAGCAGGACAAAACAGTAAAAAGCACATTTTGGCTATTTAATTTATGCAATGGTGAAAAAAAAATGGCAAAATAGGCCTACATGGGGGAAAAAATGCAAAAAACCGTGTTTGGTATTCAGCCTTCGGCCCAGTGTTTTATTTTGTTCGGCTTCGGCCAAGAATTTCGGCAGGGGCAAAGGGAATCAATCATGACCCATATCCATCCACTTACTGAGCACAAAGCTATTCGGCTACTATACAGAACCTGGGATCCCATACATAACTGACGCTCACTGTTTGAGAAACACTCCTGACAGGACACAGAATCGGGCCATGGAACATTTGTCCAGCTTTGCTGTTGGAAGGACTAGTTCTCTCTTTTTATGTCATAATTTTTTGTGTAGGGATACCTTTTGATCTTATTTTTCAAACCAAACCTAGAGTGATATACTTTTTAAACCTTCTTAGAGTCTTAGACATCTGGCATATTTTGTAACTCTGCACACCTGTGAGGACTTAATACACACAATCCTTCTCTTCATCTCCTCAGACCTAACACCCCTACATTCCCTAAATGCAGCACATTTACAGTCAATGACCCACTGATCTCTTCTATCAACTCAACAGCATGTTTGATGAAATAACACACAAGTAGCTAGCATGACGATTAGGTTTACCAGTCTCTTGGATGTTTCAATAACAATGATTGGCTCAATGATTCCTTCAGCATGAAGTCACTGGGTAATGCAGTGGTTCAGTGTGGGTGGTGTGCTATCATAAAAGACACTTTCAGGGATGGACTAGACATACAAATCACCAAGACTTTTCCCTTATGGGGCGGTCGACTTGTGAGCCAGCTGTTGACATCAATTTATGTAAATATACAAAGATTTCAGGGTAGAAAATGTTCCAACATCTTCTGGCCGACCCATTCATAGTGCAGTTACATTCCCTCATCAATATACCAACTGTGGCTGCACATTTAATTGAATGAATCTAATCTTAAATCAAAATTTTCACGAAATCGGAGTCACAATATGGCCATTAAAAGCAACAGGCTGTGATTTACTTTGCTTTAATTAGCAGTGTTTTCCATTGTTTTGTCAATTGTTTCTTTAATTAATCTGATAAAAAGCCAAAATGTATTTTCTGTAATTTAATCAAATGCACATATTGCCCAATTATTATGCTGCAAACAAAGTGCAAAGTGAAGGCTATACAACCCAATATAAATGTTTAAATGCAGGCTATGCTATGTATTATGTGTAAATAAATAAATAAATAAAGTTTTAAAATATAAATTTTGCATTATAAATTAAATAACACTTGACAGCTTATGTCACTAAATTATAAATGATGACAAAGAAAAACAAAAGCACAACCTTTGACTTAACTGGCAAGAATGAAACTCACATTCATTCCTCTTCTTCAATCAATCGATAATGTCCAGGTATTATAGACCTCCTTGGCCCAGACATTTTTCACATTTTGTGCACTGACTTCAGCAGAAAATCATTCAGCAGAATGGATCTAAACATTGTAAATGTGTAAAATGGACAGTAAGAACACTACATTCCTACTGAGTATTCTGATTCAGTATTATCAAATGAACAAAAATGTTTCAGAATCAAACAAAAACTTTCTCTCTTCTTCTGTACATATTATAAATAGCACTTACAGAAATACCTATAATCACCTAATTACTTATTACTACTACTACATTTTCACTTTCTTTATGTTGCATTTTGCTTTATGTGACAAAATAGCAGTCAATGGTCCAGCAAGCTCTCAAAGTGCAGGATTACTTTCCTGCACTGACACTAGATAATCGCTTATATCACGAGGGGATACACATAAATGGTCAGAGTTTGCAGAACGAGAAAAAGAATAAAAATCTTGTCATTCACAGACTTTTCATTTTTTACTTACAGCTTGAGTGATTCCAGTACGAAAGACTGAATTAGCAACCATGAGACACCTGGAAAGACAAAGGGGCAATCCCCAAAGGGAAAAAGCGTAGGCACAGATTCTCAGACTTATTTACTGCATGGCCAGATTTCTTCCCAATGTTTCATTGTCTGAGATGTTCAAACTTCCTGAGGGAGTCAGTGTGATTTATTACTGCACTGGTCAAAGGCAGCAGATCTGACTTCAGTTCACACAGCCTCACAGCAAACAGCATCTATCCATTAAATGGCCTCTGGGAGAGAGTTCATGCCACTTCATGAATGCAAATTCAAAACATTAGATTAGGTACGTAATTCAAGGCCACAGTACCATAAAAATCAATAATCATCATCACAATGTTCAGCTATGACTGAAATTACATTACCATTATACCTCTTCGTCTGCGATTTCTTGTCTAATATCGGTTGGACTGCATAGTGTGTGTTCGGGCCAAATTGAATTTTGGTGAACACATCCCTCACAACAATCAAACCATTCTCTCAATCAAGTCTCTCTTCACCAACACGAAGCTCAGTTTCTATTAGAGCACAGTAGGATATGGTGAACAGCAGTAAAGCAGCATGTCTAATGAATTGTGGAGAGCAGTTCCTCACCCCTAATCCTATTCTTTCTGCTTTAATTTCAAGCATATGGAGTTTGGATGTGCTTTTTCTTAATTAGAACATCACTTTAGTACACTTAAGGGGTGCCAGATTGAAATTAAAGATGATTTTGTTTAATTGGACAGCTAAACAAGACAGCAATGCATACTGAGAACAATACTGTAAAAACAAAAACAAGTGCAAATAGTGAGCAAAAAAAGAGACTGTAAAGATGAAATATTCTTGTGAGGTAATGCGAGTGCTGCCATTTTCAAATTTCCAGGTTACATAAAAATGGACAATTATGGAGCCTGGGTAAATTACTGAGCCAGTGCGGAGGTTTGTGGAGAGACCGATGGTGTCAGTTTATGAAAATGACTCATGACCGATGAAAGCAAAAGTATGCAAAAACGTTTTTTTTTAACAAAACATGAAACTGAAATAGTTTTCATTTAGCTGAACACCAAAACCAGAAATAAAGTTTCTGCAATTAAAATTGTGTAATTTGACTCTTTACGCTGTTAGGGGTTGTGTTGTTATACGAAATATTTTACCAGTAGTAGTAAAGTTCTTTGGCAACAAGCCACCTCACAAATTTTACATATTGCTACTCTTGCATCGTTTTTGATGACAGTGATTTCTGCCAAAGGCATACATACAAACATACAAAGGATTAACAAATTTAATTACCACAGAAAAATGCTTTGTGGCTTACAGGTACTGTAGATTAACACAGGATCAGCTTAACTCCAACACAGTTCTATAACGAGAGAGCACACAGAGAGAGAGCAGGGTTCTGGCTCATGTTCTCATGTTCAACACCCAGCAGCTTCCACCTGCTAACAGTGCCAGTACATTAACCTTCATGTTAATGGAAAAAAAGTCTTAATATCACTAGGGTTTTAAAAGTAAACTTCAGTACAATGTAAACAACAGTCTAAACATTTATACAACCAAATAATCTAAAGGCAAACATGAGTCTCTATTATAGTTGTCAAGGTAACCAGAGAGACCAGATACGGCCCAGTCAAAGCCCAGGCAGGAAAACTAAAGATGTCAAATTATTAAACTTTATCCGGATCTGCTGTGTCTGAATACAAGACAAAGCAACATTCATAGCTATTAGCACAACAGTACAAATCACAAAAAACACCCTCCAGTTCATGTTAAATATACCAGTATGAATTTCCACACACGTCCAGGCTGGAACACCTGCATCCCATGATAGCGACTAGCATCCAAAACACAACACGCTGATCCTTTATCATCTATTTCATGACTTTTTTTTTTTCATTCTTTAGTATGCTTACTAGCTTTGTAGGCTTACAAGTGTTATGCCTGGTGATTCCAAGTTAATTACTTCTAAACTTTGAGAGATGTTCATTGATGTACAAAACTCATTTCACTTGGAAATTAATTTTGTGCATACTGAAAAAGGTCTGTCAGAGAAAACAATTAGGGAGGGACATTATTCATAGCTTACTGATAGTGCACACTGCTGCATCCTGCTGTATCAAAGCGTTTTTGACAGAAGGCTTTCTGGCACCACCTGGCCATTGTTCAGTATGCTGCAGACATCGACAAAGAAGCCTGCTACCATAACAATGACTTCAGAATGTGGAGTTAAAGGTCCCTTTTGGCTTTAATAAAACAAGAATTTTAGATTATATATGATATTCACATATGCTGTTTTCTATCATTTCTATAATAATATAAATGTTGAATGTATGCAAAATACACTAACATATTACATACAGCTTTGGAACCAAAGTAACACCTGAATGCAGTCAAACCCTCCCCTGATCAGTTCCCCCCACTGAACCTTTAGAGAAAGCAGCAAGGCTTTGACTGCAGCTGAAAAACAGGAACAGATGGGACTTCTAAATGTCCCTGGACACTTTACCGTGATTCCCCACAAAGACACCAGTCTACACATGCAGCGTGGATTGACAGAACTGCCTCGTTGTGAAATGAAATGTTGTCTCCTCTCTTTTCCTTCCTAATTAGCCAATGTGCTGCATGGTGCATGTCCCTGACTAGCATCAGAAAGTCGAAATGAACACAGACACCTGTGAGCTTTACCCACATTCTCAACCACATACGGATGCTTCAAAAGCTTTTCAGATGGGCCCAGGCGAAGCCTCAATGCATGGCCTCAGCCTTTACAGGCTGAAATCCGGGATCTCCTGGGTCGCCATTGATCATGGCGGAGGAAGAAACATCACAAATGCTCACAGGTGGAGCCCTGGACAAAGAAACTCTTTATCATTGAAAACGTGGCCTGGTGGGTAGTGCACATGCTCTGACATGTTGCATGGTGTGGGGTTGTGCAATTGACAATGCTTTCTAAATTCCAATTAAATTCCTGAATTTGAATTGATGTAGCAAACACAAAGTGACGTGACGTGGCCAAGTATGGTGACCCATACTCGGAATTAGTGCTCTGCATTTACCCATCCAAAGTGCACACACACAGCAGTGAACACACAAACCGTGAACACACACCCGGAGCAGTGGGCAGCCATTTTATGCTGCGGCGCCCGGGGAGCAGTTGGGGGTTCGGTGCCTTGCTCAAGGGCACCTCAGTCGTGGTATTGAAGGTGGGAGAGAGCTCTGTACATTCACTCCCCCCACCTACAATCCCTGCCAGTACGAGACTCGAACCCACAACCTTTGGGTTATGAGTCCGACTCTCTAACCATTAGGCCACGACTTCCCCAATGCAAACACAATGCATTTGAAATTTCAAATTGCTATTTGAATCTGACTTTAATGAACTGAAATATAACTGCAATAAGTGTAGGTTAAAATTACACAAGGAGGGTTTGTCAAGGCAAACTTTGAAAGATGGCTTGACAAAGTCTTTTTTGAAAGTTTAAATGTTGAAAAGTTTTATAGGCTTTATAGACAGATCAATTTGTTTGAAATGTCACATAAAGAAAATAATTTACTTAATTTACATATACAGTACACTTATTTGTATTGAACAGATTTATGGACCAGGGTGGAAGAAAACCTCATTTGCAGTATGACATCACCTGTTGAATTTATGAATTGTTATTCATTAAATTACACTTCCTTTCATTCAAATGCAACAAAAAAAGAAAAAGTAAATAAATGCAAAGAAAAAGCATAATCCAACACATAAAACTACTTTTAACCAACAAGTTGTCGAGAGAGAGACAGACCACATGGGCAATGTGGGATATTTCAATTCTAACAAGTCTCTTAATTTGGGACATGATAAGAAGCACGTACAACTCTGCAGATTGCATATGACCAGAAATACTACCTCAATATCAATCATTATCTCTTACAATCCCTTCAATAAATATTTTTTAAATTAAATGACCCGATATTTTTTTTATCATATAAAAACTAACAAACCCTAACAATATAGTTCTTCATCAGACATTCAACCATAATTATACAATGTAGATGAAAACTAACATTAACATAACATTAATGAACATAAGTAGACAGTAGACATTATATTCTGTACAGTAACTGGCACCACAGGTTTACTGATATACTCAAGTCACTCAAGTGCTACACCTGTGGTGCTGTTCTGCTCTTCCTCGCCCCCTGCTAGCCACAAAGCCCGACTAAATCCAACAGCTTTCGACATTGACAGGCTGTATAATTGACTTAAACTGTCTGAGTCCGTTTTAAAGAGCCATTGTTTCTGATGGAGATACATGAAATTGGTTTTATGCTGTAAACAGCAAATACACAGCAAAAAAAGTCTTCCACACCCCTCTATTTCTCCACCAAGTAAATGCATTTAATTGGTTTAATCACCGAAGGGGAATCGGGTCCTGACCGAGCTTCTCTTCTCCTCTCTTTCAGACACTTCTCTAATCCCGCTGCCTCCAAATCAGCCCCTCACCTGCCAATCAGCTCCTCCCCAGCGCAATTACTTCTTTTAAAGGGGTCATATGATGCGATTTCAAGTTTTCCTTTCTCTTTGGAGTGTTACAAGCTGATTGTGCATAGATAAGATCCCTGAAGTTGCAAAGACTAAAGTCTCAAAACCAAAGAGATATTCTTTATCAAAGTTAAGACTCTGCCACCCCCCCCTAAAACGGCTCGTTCTAACACGCCCCCACATATCTA
>NW_015554324.1:47370-64451 GCF_001515605.1 Sinocyclocheilus anshuiensis
CTGTTCAAATGCGGAGTTTTGCGCATCGTGTGTTTGTGTGTGCGCCCGCGTGTGTGTGTGCGAGAGAGAGAGCGAGAGAGAGAGAGAGACAGCATCACATCACATCACAGTAGAGTCAGCTGTCTTAACCGCGGCTTGTGTACTGCATCATTACTGTGTCTGTTCACCTTTCGGGGGATGGTAAAACTAATGACATTATTTACTGTCTTTACATTTATTTTGAAAGATGAAGCTCGCGATTATGGTAAGGGGCGTTACATTTCTGACGAGTGCTTGCAGTGTTCGGCCAATCACAATGCACTGGGTCAGCTGGCCAATCAGAGCAGACTGCGCTTGTCGGAAGGAGGGACTTTGTAGAAAACGAAGCGTTTGAGAGAGGCGGGGCATAGAGGACCTACAATAATGTACAGTATTTGAAAAATAATGTGTTTTTTGAACATTAAAGCATGTCAACATATTCTGTTACACCAAATATACAAAATAATGATCTTTAAAAAAGCATCATATGACCCCTTTAAGTGGCTTTGCCTGTCTTAACTAAAGCTAGAGGATGACAGTTCTGGCTGCTTTAAAAGGGATTTTTCCTGACATCTATCTCAAGTTTAAATGGCCAGTCGATTTCTGGAAGCAGGGATTTGTGACAGAAGTGTCATGAACGACAACACATGCAGGGGTATAAGGAGTACTGAAGAACATGTGTCTGAAATTGTGTAAAGCATGGCAAATAATGATTGATTATCATTTAAATAGAATTCTGAAAATGTTATTATTTTTCATAATGGGCATGATAAAAAGTTAACAGGAACATGAAATGATTGGATGATGCATTAAAAAAAGTACTACTTTAGCTTAAAATGTTAGAGAACATGGCTTTCAGTCTAAATGTTTTTTTAAACTGTTATTAGGATCATTACAACAGTTAAAGCCTGAATATTCACCAATCCTATGGCAATTCATAGCTATTTTATGTTTTGACTAATTGATTGCTAATTCGTCTGAATTTGTGCAATCTCATTTGCACATTATCGCACGATCTGCTCATGCCCCATTGAAGGTTATGTAATACGAAAATTCATACAAAATCGCCACCTCATGAAATAGCTATGAGAACAGGCTAGAATATTTCATAATAGTCTAACTCCAGCTCTGCTGCACAGATATGAGAGATCACAGATTAAAACTTCTGATGGTAGCTTGTTTTAAGTCTAAGTTAGACATTTATGGTCATTAGCTGGTCCAAGATGATCCAGATAATGAATCAGGTGAACTACCATCCGGTGGGGCAGAAAACTGGTTAGACCAGTGGCCACCTTGCACCAGTAACAAACCAACCTGTTCCACAAAATCATACTGACCACCTTCATCTCATAATTTTCACTTTTGTCACCAAGAAATTTGCTATAAATATTTTTGTCGTTCTAAAGTTGGAGGAAACAAACCTGCTGTAAACTTCAATTCCCTAATGATGATTTTGCTTATGATCACTTTACCTGAATATAACAGTAGGCTACAACTGGCAGTGGGAACAGTATGAAAAGGGAAAAATTTGAAATATGGCTGGCTTGAATTCAAACGCACAAAATAATCTCAAGGAGAATATGTATGGTTTGGCAGCTGCCAAATGAGATTACACAAGTTAACCAAAGCAAAGCAAAGTAAAAACCCTTGACTCCCGCGATGATTGCTAGTCATTTCAGCCTCAAACACAGACTTCCTTCCAAGTTCCAACAAAACACTTTGGAAATTATTTAGGTTACACCCAAACATCACGTGACATCTCCCACCTTGGTCAATGCAAATGTATAGCAGTAATGTTTACCTGATGATCAAACCTGTATGTAAACAATATTCTCCAAGAAATGGTCGTCTATACCCATATGAGGCAATGTGAAATGCTCATATAATTATATTATTGTCATCAATTTAAACAAAGAAAGTTAAAATTAATAATAAAAAGTCGTTAGTAGTAATTGGTTTATTCAAACAATTCTTTTATAGCATTATAGTCCACTTTAGCACTGCAAGGAAGCCAAAAACACAACTTAAAAAAAAAAAAAAAAACCTGTTATCAAATGTATCCTGTGATAGCCTATGTCACCGCAAACATCTCCATGTCCGCTAAGAAACTTTCAGATCCTCAGAAATACACGCGTCTGCACAGTTATCTGCTGCTTTCAGCTCTCAGTGATGTTGTCGGTGAATTAAAACACCTACCGTGTTTTGTGATATCCTCGCGTTTAAGTACAGGCGAACTTAACGAAAAATCCGGTATCCAAGAGGATGAAAACGTCCATAGGATTCCTTCAACTGTTGTGTGAATCTTTCGCCCCGTTTACTCATTCCTTTCGACACCACTGAATCATTCAGCGGCTCTGACTCCACTCAACACTTCGCTGTTCTGCGCGCTGTGTGTGAATCTGCTCAGCCACACGACACATTGGCCAGGGGCGGCTACTAGACCTTCACGCCTCCTGTCATTAATTCTTCATATTCACATAATGGTGTCCTGTAAGTCATACAAAATCACGGGGTCTCCAGTAAGACCAAACTCGCTCTGACCAGCAGGTGTCTTTGAAAATTGTCTGAGCCAGAGGCTTATCGGGTATAGGCTTTTTCTCAGATGAAAGATTCACAGCTGAGACACACTGTTGATTTGATTTTTATTAACTACCTGTAAACATATTACATGAACATCAGTCCACAAAAGATGAGAGACCAAATTGTCTCTCCTTAATAAATAATGAACATGTTGCTATATCAGCCTCTGTAATTGTACTTTTCTTTCCGTTACTAGTTTCTCAGCTCCTCATGTAGGGCCCTAATATAAAATATAAGATATTAGCACACATATTACTTCAGCATCAGTTCAAAGTTTTAGCTTTAACAATGTATTGTTTTAACATTCTTGCAGACAGCAAGTAGCATTTGAAATATGTAGCCTACTAAGTAAATATGCATCAATGCATTGTCATTACAGAATTGAAATGCTGATTATCAACATATAACTCATTTATTTCTAATTTGAACTACAATATTTAAACTATTTTCATTCATGCATTTTTATCCAAAGCAACTTGCATTGCTATCAAAATGTAGTTGATCATTTTATGCATTCCTTGGGAACTGAAGCCATGGCCTTGGTGTTGCTATGATGCATTGCGTCATATAGTAAAATATCAATCCATGTAGTCAAATCAAGTTGTAATTCAATCAAAAAATACACCCCTAGAACTAGTAGAACTAGAACTTAAAAAGGACAAGGGCATTTACAAAGACAGTACCTGGAGAAATGGCTCATGGCTCTCTCCTTTCTGGACTCGATCCAGCAACCTTCTAATTTGCAGCCCTGAGCATTAGAGACAAATAATGTGTATATGCTCTTCTGAGAATAAATGTGAACGTGAGTCTGTGGCATCAGTCTTGACCAGTCAGACTCTGTATTGACTGTGACATTCAAGTGAGCATTCAGTGCTGCCTGTAGGAACTGTAACTGACTGATCTGGGCTCTGTGAGGTCCTGCGAGAACTGCATAAATAATGCTTCAAGGCAAGGTGACCCAACCTAGATCATTACATGCTCCACTTGAGCCCTGAGGCTTATATTTATAGAGAAAGACTACAGGTACATTGCTCTGTTGCAGTCCTCGCTTTATTCTTTCGTGTCACAGACAATTTCAGCCTTACATTCAGCCAGTGACGGTAGACACATTTTAGAGAGATTTTATGCTCAGTAACAAGCTCAAGGGCGTGAGTCCAAACATTTTTGGGGGGATGTTGAAGATTTGATGATTCCTAAAATTATAGTAAAAAGGTCCCATTCTGATATTCTTCATAGGATCATTTCATATTGATTTAGCAGAAGTACATCCAAAAGGTCACAGATGACCTCCCTAACTGTTTTCATATTTTCAGTTATCACTACTAATGAATAAACCAAGGACTATCTTCTAGTCTATTGTATATTATATCATATAGGACCTATAATTCAGGGTTTAATTTCATTGTGTCAGAAGGCTGGGCATATCTTTACAATTACATTTCTGGCCGACACATTTGATCTAAAACAACTTACACAGTATTCAAGGTGCATAGTTTATCGGTTGCATTCCCTAGCAATCAAACCTGTTTGAGCTGTAGAAAGCTCAAGAATCATGGAACACAAGTCTGCAAGCTATAATCTCATTTACGTCCTTCTTTGTGAAGAACAGCAAAAGTGAAAGCTAACTTCCATCTTACTCTTCAAGGACTGGAAACTTAAATATACCAAAGCTGTTTGCTACAGCATTGCATGAGGTAGTATTGTAAATGTTCTCCAAATCAATGTGAATGCAGTGGCGTAATATTTACCATAATATAGAAATCTCTTTAAAAAACGTATTTTCATTTTTTCCATCTTTAATCACAGAACAGTGTATCTCTAATGCAGGGACTAATTTCATTTCCGATTTTTCCGGCAAACTGGGAATTATTTTTAATGAGTAATGCTGTAATAATGAATAATAAGCCCAACTCAGCATGCAGGTCAATTATTCAATGACCTCTGCAGGCAATTGAAAAAGCATCATGCTGTGCATTACACAAGCAAATTATTTAAAAAATAAATCATAGACATCTGAAAGTGAAGCTATGTAAATTTAGGAAATACAAGCATGCTGCATCCTGACTTTGGTGGTTGCGTAATGACATGCAATAGGAAACCAACCGATGTCATATTCTGACATTTTCAATGTGCATAATAGTCTATATACTGTATCTTGTAAGATTACATTTTTATCAGTGTTCAATCTGTAGTTTTCAGGTTATGGGAATTTTGCTTAAAATGATAATACAGGACGTATGGGCCAAATAGTGCCTCTCAGATCCCAAAAGAAGCATTTAAATAGTTTTCTAAATGTCTTCCTTCTATTCTCCCACACTCTCAAATGTACTCATTCTGCATTTCCTCCTATTCTGACGATGGACCGCTCATGTCCTGTTGCACAGTCGCATGAAAGGAAGGAGGAGGTCATTCATAACAGGAAGATCTCAGTATGTGACCCATCTTTGATAATTATGTTCATATGGATTGACTGGTAGGCCAACATAATAAGATTCAATCTACCAAGAACAAGATGACCTGCCAACATCACATGATAACTTATCTCATATTCGCAAGTAGGTGCATCTCAATAAATTAGAATGTCGTGGAAAAGTTCATTTATTTCAGTAATTCAAGTCAAATTGTGAAACTCGTGTATTAAATAAATTTCTAAGTAAATCCATTCAGAAATACAGTTACAGAGTCAAAAAAAAACATATATTAACAATCGTGGGATTTAGTGTTTTGTCCTTTCAGGGCCCCAGTGAGTCAATTGACAAACCATGACTTATGCTTCTGTTGCTAAGTGAAAATGAACATGCAGTCTGGTTCGGTGCAGTGACTCGTCTATAATATGTTGCCAGTTGTTAAGCGAATAAGTCTTTCTAATTTCAACATGATTAGAGCATCACATTTTACAGTAGACTACACCTTGAATTATTACCACCTAGATTGGTGGAGAAGCCTGTAAGATCCACCTATCATTCGGTCAGGCACAATAAACCGCAGGGAGTCTGGGTGGGCTAAGGTAGAGGTCAGCTCTTTGCTTGTTGTGATACAGGACATCTTCACTACAGGTGGGCAAATGATCAGACCCGTCAACAACATTTCAGCTGCAAAACTCATACAGTGGGGTTCAAAAAGTCTTTTGCTCTCAAATTGGCATGAATTCCACAAGTTTGTTCAGAACATGAAGTTCATTTACATTTATGCATTTGGCAAACACTTGGACTGACATAGCATTCAATGTATACATTTCTTGATTTCTCTGGGAACTGAACCCATGACCTTGGTGTTGCTAGTGCTATGCACTACTCTTTGAGCTACAGAAAAGATCCTATTTATGTTCTCCAGCATGATTTGAGAATGATCCAAGAGCATCTTGAGGGTCATTGTTTACAAGAACATCTGACCTGAGGAGTTCACATGATCACTGTCACAAAATTTCCTAATCTGATTATTGACCAAGAAATAATGCAGAATCATAAATATTTCATAATGTTTATTTGCTTTTTTTTCTCAAAATCTTTCTGTGTTTTTCCAGGTTTAAATTTCTATTGTCAAATCCCAGTTTTTGAATGTAGTCTATAGGTCTGCAGATGACTAAATCTTGGCATTTCTAAACAACAAAGTGGTATGACGAAATAAAACGTTATTATACAATAGCTCATTATTTCAAAGAGAGATGACTAATAAATCCATCACACAATGCATACATGGGGAGAACCTCAACTCCACGTTGTCAGTAGCTTGATTTTAAACTATTTACTCAGTGGAAAAAAAAACCCGCCATGAATTCCAGAGCTGCTGTGACTACAGCCAGAGGTCAATATTAAATAATGGGGGAGAATGGGGAGAATGACAGATCACAGTGAGAGAAGTCAACTTATTTATAGCTCCTGATGTCATCACAAGACAAGGCATGGTGATGCTTCTGCAAATACATGTCAACATGATAGATAATTTGGCTAATACAATTTATGTGTATTGTGTCTTTGCTGTGTCCACCCTGTGGCTATGTAATTACAAATGCTAATTTGGAAATAATTAATATGGCTGAAGCGCTTTAATGTTTTAGAACTTCAGTGCCTTCAGACTTCTACATTATCACTTCTATACTTTATTTTTCTTTTTGTAAAATATGAAAATAAATACAGTATACAGTATATATACACTCAAAACTATATTTCGATATTTATATAAGATTTATGTATTTGAATTGCATCCATTTGGATTACACATTTTTAATGTAACCAAACTAATAAACTCAATGTGATGCATATTTGTCAGTCGTAGAAGAAACAGGTAAGCTTTTGGCATGAGTACTAATATACTGAATGTGTTTTAAATACACAGTAACCAGTTTTATATATTTATCATCAATTAATCTAATTTGTTTCAATCTCACATATTTTAACTAATTGAATATTGCTTGTTCCACTGCTAGTCATATTTTAACCATGTTCATAAATACATTTTTCATTGTTTTCACGATAAACAGATTTATGCTGATGCTAAGCTGAATAAATGCATTTTGAATATATGGTTATTTAATTAAAACCAAATAGATGCAAATTGTTAGTAATAAATTATGCCATGTTTTTAAATGCAACTCAAATACATAAATCTTAAATATATGTTTGAGTATATACCCTCAAAAATATATTTAAGCCTAAATTTAAGATTTACGTATTTGAATTGCATATAAAATTAGATAGAATATTTTATATATAATAATAATAATATATATTAAATACCTCACCATAATTGTTCTGGAGTTTTTAGTCTTAAAAGTCATTTTTATTCAGTGCAGAAAGTTGAGAGCATTTGTGAACGTTAGGTATTCATCAGGTTCAGTGAGTCAGAAATTATCTTTCACAGTTCAAGTAATCCCTGATAGACCTTAATACAAATGAGCAACATCCGAATTTAAGCCGCTTTACTCTACGAAGAGCAATAATGTCAAATATAAATTCCGGAAAATTGAGTGAAACAATTGCCTGTGGTTTATAGGAAGCATGATTGTTGCTTAGAATTGCAGAACGATTCTAAATGTTTTCAGAACTTGATTTCCATCAAAAGACAGAGCAGTGTGTGTCTATGTCACATTTACCTCTTTGTAGAGCTGGTTATCAGCTCCTCACGTATTCCTGTCTTTTGTTACTCCTTTGTATTGCAGTTGCAGCTCTAACCCTCCAGCTCTGATATCATTCCTGGCAGGAGCTATTAAAAAGGCAGCAAAGTAAAGGGCTTCAGGAAAGGTCAAGCTCTGAGGGTGGGGAGTGGGGAATGGAAATGTTAACTGCAGGGCCGTTTCTAGGCATAGGCGAGCTAGGCGGTCGCCTAGGGTGCCACCAGCTGAAGGGGCGCCAATGAGCGCACGTACTGGCACTTTTAGCAGGGTTGTGATAAAGAGTGGCACGGTCACCCTGAAATATGACTGCCGCCCCCACTGGATCCCCCAACATTATTGGGCTAGAGTACTGTCAATCTGACGATGCCTGTATGCCACTAGATCAGAGTGCTGTCAATTGCTGCCTGATTGTTGCATGCAAAGTTTGCATTTGGAGCGCTCAACAACGCCGTTAGATGAGTGGGCTCTGTCAGTGCTTTGGCAAGGTAACACTCCTAGGGCGTCAAATTGGCTAGAAACGGCCCTGGTTAACTGACATTATTAATTGACATCCACATGCTGTGGATACAAGCAGGTATAGAGCTCCCTCCTTCTCCCTGAGGGGGAGACAGGTAAAGTGTGTTGGTATGTTGAAGCTGATACAGATACTATACTATAGTTTCAAGAGGTGAATTGATCATCACATGTCGAGGTAGGTTGTTTTCACTATTTATAAAGACACATGTGCCGTGCTTGGAGGAGACAAGTACCGCCTTGCATCTGAATGCTGCAGGGCAAATATCAAGCATTAGGTTTTGGCAAGCTACTCTTTGTAAACTTTAACCTTGCCGTGTTTTTGTTTTTTTATGCTTTCTTCCTCTCTTTCTTTCCTCTCTCTCTGTCAGACCACAGGGATTGAGCCAACTCTTGAGATGTGGGCACTGATATTCAGTTATGTAAGCCACGTGAAATAGGGAGGAGAAGGTAGTGTTATGTGGCCCAGCAGAAACCACATCCCTAAATTCCCATGTGTCATGTCCAAATACCTTCTGAAGGAGGGATGGTCAGCTATCATCTGTCGGGATAGTTATGGAAATGACAGTTCTTGTTGCCTATGCTCTGGACTTCTTTAAATTATAAACAAATTACATTTTGACAAATTACATTTTGAATATATTTGGAATAAAATGGCCTACTCCTTTGTCTTGTTATGGCTCATTTCATACCTAGAATTTTATGCATTCTAAATGCACATAAATAAATAATATTTTCACACGTTTTGCATAGACAAAACTGCAGCTTGACTGGAAATGACAATGAAAAAAAGTCATATTTACATATATTTACATCTTCATACGTCACATGTCTAACCATCTTAAAATTGCTCTTTATCAACATTGTTTTCTCTTTTAAAAATATATATTTAAAAAAAAATGATGGTAAGGGTTATTATAGTTAGGTTATTATGGTAAAGGTTATTATTGTTAACTAAAACTATAAAACAACTTATTACTTAATGTAACAAGTAATAATTTGTTAGTTAATGTAACGTAATAATTGATCTTTTTATATATACAGTGTATTTTCATATTTGACACTGAAAGTCTAAGTCTGGTTTAAGGGTAAAATAATAAAATGTATACATGAAAGCAATTTGAAAAGTAGCAAAAAATAAGTCTTATTTTAATGTTCCCTTCATATAACTAATATGCTGAAATCTTAGTTAATTTTAATAAAAATAAATTCCTAAGTGTAGAAGAAAAATGTGGAAGAAACGGCCTTAATACCGTTTAAAGCAAAACTACCTCAGATGACATGTATGTGTTTTCTTTCAGTGCAGAGCCTGCTTCCCGCTGTCCAAGTAAGTTTTAGGTGAAGACTTGTCTTGACACACTCATCTCCACTTTACATAAAGATAGAGTGACAGCTGGAGTCTTCTGGGACTGTGTTTTTCTCCCAACTGTCATAGGAGTTTCAGCCCCATCAAGCTGAACATCAGATTCTTGACAGAGAGTAGATGAGAGAAAGGCCAAGACTGAGTCGCCTTTAATGCATTTTTGAGGAGTGATTTGGAGTGATGTCATGCCAGATGGGTTAAAGTAATAGCGTTTAAATCTTTAGTGATTAAATGTGAGTCATTTGGAAGCAGTCCATTTAAATCAACAAACAGCAGTCTTACAGTGTTCCATATGTGTCGCTATTGATTTGATCAAAATAGATCGAAAAAGACAGCTGCTGCAGGGATATTCATAGCTCTACACATCTCATAAAAATTCCATATAATGCAATAACATCCTCTGCCTGAGCCTATAAAAATTATCATTTTATTTGGGAATAAATCTAATGCAACATATTAAATAATACATTTCCATACATGGGAAACTAGCTTATAATTTTCAGTATACTGCAATATATGCATGGACCAAGTATGGCTGTATATATTGATCAACATAAAAAAAATGAAGACAAAAACTGCACTACATATTTACATGTAATAGCTTTACTGAAACACTCAATTAATTTCTTGGCAATGGTAGTTGGAAAATGAGATTTGACATTTATAACTTAATGGATTAATTGCCCTCTCTACATTTATTTAATTATTTAATATAAAAATTACATGCATTCTGATGTAAGTATATATACGTGAGTGTGTGTGTGTGTACTGTATATTCACACATTTTTCAATATATGAAAGCAATCAATTTCTTTACATACTGTATATATTACAAATATTTTATTATGTATATTTTCCAAGTACATTAAATAATTTAATATATTGATTCCAAATATATAAGGAAATATATTTTCTTTGCATTAGGGTTTGCTTTTACACTAAACCAACACCTAAATGTATTCAGTATTTTCTGTAAGAATATATTCTGCATCTCCAGAGTAACTCTCCTGCACAGGCCAGTAAACCTCACACTCCTGCACATCACTGTACAAGTGTTCAGGATATTATTCATCGGATGTGCAATCTTTTGGCTGAACTAATTGAGCGGCACTGCGCAGTTATAGCTGTGCTGTAATGAATGACTTTGTTCATATAAAAAGACTATGTGAATGACTGTGTGATGTAGATAATACAGTCTATTCATTTAGGCTGCAAAAATAAGCTATAAAGAGAAAGCGTATGGACTTGGACAAAAGGTAAAATAATCAGTGAGAGACATTTGAAAATATTTTAACGACATTTTGCAAGGACATTAAGACATTAATGCAAGGTTTGGCTTTGGTATTTTGAGAAAATGTGCACAATCTGAACAAAAACACAAGTCTGGACAGAAAAATGTGGGCTCAAGTTTTTTTAAAACTGTATATCTCAGCTAGGTGTGCGGGCTATGCTGTTGGACTTGCTGATTCAGTGCAGCTGTTTAAACAGCTTCAGTTCAGTCTTCCCTCCACTTTCCTTCCTGTTTCTCAAGCCTAGTGCCCTTTATGCCCTCTCTGGCCAGATACAGCACATCAGAGCGCCATCCGTCCACAGATCAACATAGATAGATTCACTATTGTCTTTCATTTACAGAGTGAAGGCATGCAACAACCAGTAGACATGGATTTAGCTTAAAATATCACTTTGGGACAAGATTAAGTTGTGCTACTACTTTTTTGGTCCCATGGTTTTATGGTCTTTGTCTTCCTATTCCTTCTAGGAAGTTGATGACAGATGGGAAAACTTCCAAATTCATGAAAACACTTCATCGCTTTTTTGATGTTTTGTGGCATTCAATAATTAGGCTATTTTAAAAAATGTATTTAAATCCAGAAAAAGGAATCCGTAACACTCTGTAAATTACTTACCCCTTAAGTTTAATATAATTTGATATAGCCTATGTTTTGGTAATAAAGGTTTCAAAAAACTTCGCTACAGTCTTCCATTGTCCAACCTCTGTGAATACACAAAATGATTGACAGACAGAAAAAGGATTCTTATTGGCTAAACTAAAACTTTATTGTTTACAGTAACAGTAACCGTTTACAGAGATTAGACTGTCACTGAGATTGTTGTGATATTTCTCAGATTGTAGGCTAATTTTCTAAAAAACAATTATGTAAAAAAAAAAAAACTCTTATAATTTTGAAATACATTTGTTTGCTGTGAATATTAAACTGTTTCACATGAATACAGATTTGTTCAGATCTTTAAACATTAATAATATACTTTGTAAAATTACTTTCTCTCTAAATAGTGTGTGTATATATAAATGTTCCATGAATGTCCAAACTGATGGGTTCCAGGAAGACTTCAGCTTGTTAGGATCCAGGAAATTTCTCTAAGAGATCAGAAATCCAAACATCTGGCTGTTAACTAGGAAACATAATTCCCTGGAATCTTCTTAATAAATCGTGGTATGTCGTTGAGCTTGTCATAAAAGTTGTCATATTTGAAAAAAGAAGACGCACCATGGAAAACAATTCAGTGGGCACAACATACTGACAATCATGAAAAGTTATGTAATCAGCTCTAAAGGACTAAATAAATCGAGGGTACCTGCAGGATTTTTAAAATGAAATTTGAGACTTTTTAAAGACCTTTTTGAGACCTGCACAAATAAAATTAATACCATATGAGCGGGGTAGGGCACTGTCTATGGTAACATATTAAACCGTAAAATGACCATATAAAGCATGATTTACAGTGCAGATACAATTTTTCACAAAAACTAACATTTTTATAAAATGATCAACTTCATATTTCAGCCCTTTAAACCATTTTTAAGAAAAGGGATGAGTCAAAATTATCAAGAATTACATTAATTTAAAAACATATAATATATCATAGTGTCTTAATTTTTTTGATTTTATAATGCATTACAATTAGCTTCTTGTCGATCCACCGGTTCACATTTACAACTGTGTTTGCTGTGTAAAAATTTGGGTTAATTTTTGCTTTGGTCTGAACAAATAAAGCAGACGGGCTTAATGAAAATGCAAATTCATTCTCTGCTATTCTCTAATTCCCGTCCCCAAATTTAAGATCTCTTGAAAGACCTCTGTCAGTATTATGATTAGCATGGGTGCATAAAAATGGCTTTTTCATTGTCACATGTTCTGGTAGCACAACGTTATGTTAATACCTAAAAATAAAATGACAGCATACTTACAGCCTTCCAAAAGTATTTAGTACTCAGTTTCTTCTGAAAACTGGTGAGAAAAACCTACAGTAATATAAAGTAAAAGCTGTGCTCACACAGAATGACCTCAATAATATGCACAAGTCAGCAGTCCATCCTATAAGTCTTCAGCAGCTGCCAAGAGCAGGAAAAGGGGTCACGGCCTATAGGTGACCTCATCCAGAGTGCAAAGGAGTGGCTGGTGCTGATCTCATTGCCGGATATGTTATGCTGTTTTACTAGAACCAAATCATTTCCAGACAAGAAATTATTCTCATTTCATACATGAAGCGTGGAGGTTAAAAGCGGTTGGTGGTGACCTGTCTCATGGGTACTTCAGTATATTCTTTGAAGGAAGATGGACTATCAAAGTAACAGGTGGATAAAATGTAAAATTCTCAAAAATGTCCAAATACTTTCAGGAGAGTATGAAAAACAAACATAAACACTCAATGTGTTCTGACTGGCAGTGTGAGGGGAAAAATTGCTTGAACCCATGGCACATAACATTCCCTCTCCACAGACCATTTAGTTTCCTCAAACCTCAACACATTTTCTCTGGTGTCTCTTAGTAAAACATACCATGGGAACAGTTTTATGCAGCATAACCCAGAGAGAGGAGTCATGTGTGAGATGAGCGGCATTTATAAAGTACATAAATAAAGGAATAAGCACATATGTAGCATATATACTATACTTCAGTGGTTATAGTATACTGTTCTATTAATCAGCTTTATCAGATCTTTCAGCTTCAGACACTTCACAATACCTTTCCATACATCATTTAAAAAAAAGTAATATATTGCATTTCATATGAAGTGTAATCATTATGTATTATATGAATATTATGGATTATCATTCAGTTCAGTTTATGGATAAACACTAGTCTGCTTAGCCCCCTCTACACTTTCTTCAGTATACAAAGAATGCCTTTGTCTAGTTGCCTCAGCAGTGGTTTTTTGCTCTTGTGCGATAAGACCAGCTAAAGGTGAGAGTCCTGAAGAGGATAACAGGAAAAAAGGTCCATCTGGCCTGGGGGAGGGAAAACGTACACTGGCCTTTGGCCAGCTCAGCTTTACTGCATGTCCATCTAGATGAGTACTCCAGACCTACCATGAGCTGCCCTTTAGATCTTCTCCAACCAGACCTTCAACATCACTGTTCTCGGGTCAGCCCTTTTCACTCATTGTTCACCCTCACATCTCACTTTGTCCCTCCATGAAAGTCGTGGCGTGGCCTAATGGTTAGAGTCGGACTCGTAACCCAAAGGTTGCGGGTTCGATTCTCGTACTGGCAGGGATTGTAGGTGGGGGGAGTGAATGTACAGCGCTCTCTCCCACCTTCAATACCACGACTGAGGTGCCCTTGAGCAAGGCACCGAACCCCCAACTGCTCCCCGGGCGCCACAGCAAAAATGGCTGCGTGAAATGGGTGTGTGATCACGGTGTGTGTGTGTGTTCACTGCTGTGTGTGTGCACTTTGGATGGGATAAATGCAGAGCACTAATTCCGAGTATGAATTAGTATGGGTCACCATACTTGGCCACATGTCACTTTCACTTCATAATTAGGTGATTTTACTGTCCTCAAAACTTCTAAGAAATGTAAACTCCAACAACTTCCCCTGGCTACCTAAACAATTATTTTCACTGGCTATCAAAATAATATATTATTTATAAATATAATATGCGTGCCTTGGTGGCTATGAATTTTATTATATAAGAAATTTTAGTAACACTTTCTATGAAGCCCGTATTTATAATACACTATAAGAGTATTCTTAAGGCATTATAATGAATGCATTATGCATTATAAAAAAAACTAATAATATGTTCTATCATCTCATAAATAATCATAACAACAATTATAATACATTGTAATACTTACGCATTTGTGGTTATAATGTTTAAGATTATTTATAACACACAATTAATACCATATTAAATCCACTTAATTTATAATGGATTATCTTATATCGTGACATTGTCTGTTTAAGATCTGCACAGTATCTTACTACTTCTTGTGAGTGCTTAGGAGTGGTTGATTGTTTTTGAGTGTTTCCTGTGAGGTTAATGTTTATTTTGCTGTGAGCTAGTTTACGATCAGTTGAAATACTTTCAAATGAAAAAAAAAATCAAATTTTTTTTATATATTACATTACATTTTATTTTGATGGTCCCCTTAGTCTATTGACTATAGGCAACTTTGCAACTACATGTCAACTAACTCTCATTAGAGTATTAGTAGACTTAGGTTAAGGTTAGGGTTGGTAGAATAAGTTGACGTACTTGCAAAGTGTTAGCAGATATTTAGCAGACATACTACTAATACTTCAATGACTGCAAAGTTACTTATCAACAGTTGTCTAAAGGGTACCATCAAAATAACCATACTGATATTACAATAAAAAAATAGTTCAAAGAAAATGTGTACACATTCATCTGATCTGATATATGATTTTATGGCTATTTGAGGGGAAATATTATTATTATTATTATTATTATTAAGTGGTCTTCGCTTTAAGTAAAGTGAAGTTACTTTACTTAAAGCAGACAAAGACCACTTATAAATAATAAGACCACATTATAAATCCTTTTGGATGTTTTCATGAAGACTTTGTCATTTTACAGTAAAAACACTACTAAGATGTACTAAGTTCTTTAGGTATAAGACTTATAATACATTATAACTATGGGAAATATAATTCATTGTAACATAAGTGGATGCAACATGTTCATTGTGGTAAGGTTTTTTTAAAAATGCATTATTTATTCATTATAATGCCTTAAAAATACCCTTATAATGTATTACAAATATGGGCTTCATAGAATAAAAATGCATTATTTATTCATTATAATGCGTTAAAAATACCCTTATAATGTATTACAAATATGGGCTTCATAGAAAGTGTTGCATCAAAAGTAGCCTTGATTCATAAAGATGCTGGATCAAATTACTTAAGATATCAAAATAGACTGTTAAAAAAAAACAAAGTTACAGTCTGCACAAATAACAGCACCTTTTTGGTGTAAAAGTGGAGATTGCTTACTTGCCTCTACAAAGCTATGAACAGAACTTTGCGATGGCATTTACAGACAAAGAAACATCATCACACATTAAATAATGATAAAGCGGTCATAAATTTTGTCTTGTGGGTGCCAACCACTAACAAGCCCAAATACACAACTGTATTCTGAATAAGCCCAAAAAAATCTCAACCCGCATCTACCCAAATCTATAAGCAACTTCTAGAAAAAAAACAAGCCCAAAGTCGTTTATAATAAGCAGACTTGGCAACTCTGTACGGTCAACTAGGAGCAGATGTGGATGGGTCGCTATGAAACGGCCTCACTACTGTGAGGACACTAAAATCACCATAGTAACTATTACTGTCACAATACCAGCTGATTGACATTGTTATCACACTCTGAAATTAAATAAAAAATATATACATGAAACAAATGACAGAAAAATTCTAAAAGTTTTAAAAATGTGAGAAACAGTGCAAGGTCTTGGGACACACTTTCAAACCTTATGGCGTCATAAAATTGTGGCACTCACGAGTGAAAAATCAGCGATAAGCAGTGTAAAACAGTAAAAGATATTGGTAACAATAACAATATCATTCTCTGTGACCCGACCTTACACCATCTGAAGCACATCTTATTTTAAGTAATTATAATCTTATATTTATAATTTTATATTAATAACATGAATAAGGCATAAACATGCTAACTATAGGACTGTATTTTTTAAGGGGGCAGGGGACACTATTGCCCATTTTCATGTAAATATTGGTATGCAAAGCCTAATATGTGTCAAAATACAATTTAAAAAAAAAATCATAAGTACAGTGTTTCGGTAATTCAGAGCTGATTTGACTTTTTGAACTTCCCCTTGCTTCTCATATTATTTGTGGACTTCCTCCTCCCCTTCATTAGCCATCTATGTGAAGTGAAATTAGATTAAATTCAATGAGGGTGAGCGGAGTATGACTCGGTCACAAGTGTGTGTGGGTGTGTGTGTGTGAATGACATCTCTGTCTTGTGCAGTCATGTCTCTGTGGCTTCCTGTCAGCTGCTCTTTCTCACAGTGACCATCAGTGTATGATACAGTATTTGGTAACACTTTACTTGAAGGGGTGTGCATAAGACTGACATGACACCTTCATAATCATGACATGACACATGTCATGAATATGAAGGAGGTTTTATGCATGTTTATGACAACTGTCATTAAGTGTCATTCACTCAGTTATGTCATTTTTAATGCAAA